>NW_028263163.1:67500-70000 GCF_049901735.1 Notechis scutatus
CTTGTCGACATTGTACGCAAGAAGCGACATAGGAAGACACATCGTGTCGAACCCAAGGCCACCAAAAAGTCCGGGTGACCAAGTGCAGGGTTTTGTGAAAACCAAAATGACCAGCAGCAGGGTTGTCATGACATTGCGTCATGATGAGGGCTCTAAGCGTCCTGGTGGGTATGTACAATAAGTCCCGATGTCTTAGCAAGCCCTCTTCAAAGGACCATGGGGAATCAGGTCCAACTTCCCCCCTTCTCTGCTGCGTCCACGCGTCCAATCGTTGCGCCTCCCATATTCGAGCCCGTAAATCTACCGGATCTTGAAGTTCTGCCAAGGATTCCGGTGGCAACACCGTTCGTGGAGGAAGAGGATCCTCGGGACCAATATATTCGGGTTTCCGAGACAATGCGTCTGCCCTCCGATTTTGACCACTTGGAACATAAGTGACGGAGAAATTGAACCTTGCGAAAAACAACGACCACCGGATCTGGCGTTGGTTCAACTTTTTAGTGGTAGACAAATGTTCCAAGTTTCGGTGATCCGTCCGAACCTCCACCTTGTGCCGAGCCCCCTCTAGATGATGTCTCCAGGTCTCAAATGCAGCCTTAATAGCCAACAACTCCTTTTCCCAGATGGTGTAATTACGTTCAGAAGCTGTGAGCTTCCTAGAATAGTATGCGCAGGGGAAAAGAGGCACGCCATCCTTCGGAGCTTGCAACAATACCGCTCCGATAGCGACATTAGAGGCATCTGTCTCGACCACAAATGGATGATTCGGATCAGGATGCCTCAATATCAGCTCGGCCACAAACGCTTTCTTTAAAGTTTCAAAAGCCTGTTGTTGCGGGGGCCCCCACAGAAACGGGACCTTCTTACGGAGGAGTTGAGTGATGGGATCCATTAACTTAGCAAAGTCTGGAATGAAGGTCCTATAGTAATTGGCGAACCCCAAAAGACGTTGCACGTCCTTGACTCGACGAGGGGCTTCCCAACTACACAAGGCCTCGACTTTTTTAGGGTCCATAGCAATGCCCTCGGGAGAGATGATATGCCCTATAAACTCTATCGATGACTGAAAAAAGAAACACTTCTCCAGTTTCGCGTAGAGTTTATGCTCCCGAAGACGCTGAAGCACTTGACGAACCTGCTGAAGGTGGTGATCCCTGGACCAAGAGTAAATCAAAATGTTGGCCAGATACACCACGACAAACCTATCCAGCATGTCCCAGAGAATGTCGTTCATCAAATGCTGGAATACAGCGGGAGCGTTGGTCAGACCAAATGGCATGACGGTGTACTTGAAATGACCATAACGAGTGCCAAACGCCGTCTTCCACTCATCCCCCTTGCGCATCCGAACCAGGTTGTAGGCACCACGCAGATCAAGTTTAGTGAAGATAGTAGCCTCCCGCAACCGCTCCATCAATTCCGGAATGAGCGGCAAGGGATAGCTATTCCTCACTGTGATGGCATTCAACCGTTGGTTGTCGCAGCATAGATCAAGCTCTCCCAACTTCTTTTTAACAAAAAGAACGGGAGCTGAAAGAGGGGACGACGAGGGTCGAATAAATCCCCGAGCTAAGTTTTTATCTAAAAACTCTCAGAGCGCAACCAACTCGGGCTCCGACATGGAGTATAACTGCCCTTTGGCAATGGAGCATCCGGTATCAGGTCCATGGGACAATCATAAGCACGATATGGTGGTAATTGATCTGCCTCCTGTTCGCTGAAAACATCGGAGAAGTCCGACAGCTCCGAAGGTATTGAGACAGCAGGAGCGGTGATATCTTGGCCAGCGCAGATATGTCTCAGGTGGTCCACACATTGGAGACTTGGAAAGGAAATGGCGTTCTGCACCCAAGCCACCAACGGATCGTGGCAAACGCAGCCAGGACACTCCGAGAACCAAAGGGAGATGGAGGTTCGAGGTGACATAAAAACTTATTGCCTCCTCATGATCCCCAATAAGCATACGCACTGGCTGGGTGGCAAAACAAATGGGCCCCGACTTGAGTTCACGCCCATCTACGGTTTCCACCTTAATGGGTGGATCCACAGGAATCAAAGGAATTTCAAAATGTTTGACAAAAGCCCACTCCATAAAGCTGGTTGTAGCCCCTGAATCCACCAGCGCAACGACGGGAATTCCCTCCTTCTGGGACTGCAAAAAGATACGAGTGTCCAAAAGTAAATGCCGAGGAGGGCCAGGATTTACTTCAGCAATTTGGGATGGGGGTGTAGAATGTACCCGACCTAGGGTTTCTCCGAGGTCGGGTCTACCCCGTTTCTCCGACAAGCTAGGAGTGGTTTCAGACACGGGTCTGCGAGTCCCCCTCCGTTGGCAGGAATTTGCAAAATGTCCCGGACCCCCGCAATAAAGGCACAAGCCCTCCTGGAACCTTCTCAAACGTTCTCGCGCCGTTAAGCGAGGGCGGAGTGCGCCTAACTCCATCGGCTCCTCAGTCTTAACCGTGGTTTGAAAAACTCTCGGTGGCGTGGTTTGTGCACG
>NW_028263163.1:77500-136001 GCF_049901735.1 Notechis scutatus
ACAACCATACCTTGTCTCCACAGCCAACGGAGGCGCCGGGCTGATGGCATGTAACGATCTAGCAAACGCTTTTATAATCTGCTTTCGGCTGTTCCAATTGTCTGAAATTAATTGATGCACCGCATAACTCCAACAAAAATCTCGTGCCTCTGGAACTGAAGAATCTGCCATTGACAGGGGAAAACTTCGATGATAACCCACATTGGCATAAAAGGCGCATGTGGGTGGAGGTGTGCCGAGAATTATTAAAGGCAACTCTGCCAATGGAAGATAGGTCACCCAGTCGCTTTGTCGTTGATTTACAAAACATCTGAGGTATTGGGCGAGGATGCCAATTACCTTTTCAGTCCCGCCATCAAGCTTCCGGATGGTGTGTCCGACGCTAAACATACTTGTACTGTGAGAGCTGCCTTAGACTTTTCCAGAATTGAGCATGGAACTGAACACCACGATCTGAAACAACTCTGTCTGGTGAAGTTCCAGTGTAAATGGAACACATGTTGTATGAAAAGCTGGGCAGTAACACGAGCTGAGGGTAATCTCCTACACGGGATGAAATGGGCCATCTTAGTGAGCATGTCAACCACCACGAGCACCGCCGTGATAACCCAACGAAAGGGCAAGGCAAGTTAGAAAGTCCATGGAGATCGCTTCCCCATGGTCTGCTCGAGTCGGCAGTGGTTGAAGAAGTCCAGAGGTACCCGATGCTGCTTACTTGTCGATATTGTACGCAAGAAGCGACATAGAAGACACATCGCAGCACTAACCCAAGGCCACCAAAAAGTCCGGGTGACTCAAGTGCAGGGTTTTGTGAAAACCAAAATGACCAGCAGCAGGGTTGTCATGCGACATTGCGTCATGATGAGGGCTCTAAGCGTCCTGGTGGGTATGTACAATAAGTCCCGATGTCTTAGCAAGCCCTCTTCAAAGGACCATGGGGAATCAGGTCCAACTTCCCCTTCTGCAAGCAGGCCCACGTGCACACCAATCGCTAAGTTGCGCTCCCATATTCGAGCTCGTAAATCTACCGGATCTTGAAAGTTCTGCCAAGGATTCTGTGGCAACACCGTCATGGAGGAAGAGGATCCTCGACCAATATATTCGGCTTCCGAGACACGCGCCTGCCCTCCGATTTTGACCACTTGGAACATAAGTGACGGAGAAATTGAACCTTAAAAACAACCACCACCGGATCTGGCATTGGTTCAACTTTTTAGTGGTAGACAAATGTTCCAGTTTCGGTGATCCGTCCGAACCTCCACCTTGTGCCGAGCCCCTCTAGATGATGTCTCCAGGTCTCAAATGCAGCCTTAATAGCCAACAACCTTTTTTCCAGATGGTGTAATTACGCTCAGAAGCTGTGAGCTTCCTAGAATAGTATGCGCAAGAGGGGAAAAGAGGCACGCCATCCTTCGAGCTTGCAACAATACCGCCTGATAGCTACATTAGAGGCATCTGTCTCGACCACAAAATGGACGAGCCTCGGATCAGATGCCTCAATATCGGCTCGGCCACAAACGCTTTAAAGTTTCAAAAAGCCTGTTGCTGCGGGGCCCCCATGAGAAACGGGACCTTCTTACAGAGGAGTTGAGGATGGGATCCATTAACTTAGCAAAGTCTGGAATGAAGGTCCTATAGTAATTGGGCTTAATCCCCAAAAGACGCTGTGCACGCCCTGACCCGAACTTAGGGGCTTCAACTACACAAGGCCTCGACTTTTTTAGGGTCCATAGCAATGCCCTCGGAGAGATGATATGCCTATAAACTCTATCGATGACTGAAAAAGAAACACTTCTCCAGTTTCGCTGAGAGTTTATGTTCAAGACGCTGAAGCACTTGACTTAACCTGTTGAAGGTGGGTGATCCCTGGACCAAGAGTAAATCAAAATGTTGGCCAGATACACCACTTCACAAACCTATCCAGCATGTCCCAGAGAATGTCGCTCATCAAATGCTGGAATACAGCGGAGCGTGGTCAGACCAAATGGCATGACGTGTACTTGAAATGACCATAACGAGTGCCAAACGCCTGTCTTCCACTCATCCTCTTGCGATCCGTCAACCAGGTTGTAGGCACCACGTAGATCAAGTTTAGTGAAGATAGTAGCCTCCCGCAACCGCTCCATCAATTCCGGAATGAGCGGCAAGTGGATAGCTATTCCTCACTGTGATGGCATTCAACCGTTGGTTGTCGAAAGATAGATCAAGTTTCTCCAACTTTTTAACAAAAAAAGAACGGGAGCTGAAAGAGGGACGACGAGGGCTTCAACAAATCCCCGAGCTAAGTTTTTATCTAAAACTCTCAGAGCGCAACCAACCTCGGCTCCGACATGGAGTACAACTGCCCCCTTTGGCAATGGAGCATCCGGTATCAGGTCCATGGGACAATCATAAGCACGATATGGTGGTAATTGATCTGCCTCCTGTTCGCTGAAAACATCGGAGAAGTCCCGACTAGCTCGAAGGTATTGAGACAGCAGAGAGTGTGATATCTTGGCCAGCGCAGACATGTCTCAGGTGGTCCACACATTGGAGACTTGGAGGAAATGGCGCTCTGCACCCAAGCCACCAACGGATCGTGTAAACGCAGCCAGGACACTCCGAACCAAAGGGAGATGGAGGTTCGAGGTGACATAAAACTTATTGCCTCCTCATGATCCCCAATAGCATACGCACTGGCTGGGTGGAAAACAAATGGGCCCCACTTGAGTTCACGCCATCTACGTTTCCACCTTAATGGGTGGATCCACAGGAATCAAAGGAATTTCAAAATGTTTGACAAAAAGCTCACTCCATAAAAGCTGGTTGTAGCCCTGAATCCACCAGCGCAACGACGGGAATTCCCTCCTTCTGGGACTGCAAAAGATATGAGTGTCCAAAAGTAAATGCCGAGGAGGGCCAGGATTTACTTCAGCAATTTGGGATGGGGTGTAGAATGTGTACCACCTAGGGTTTCCCCGAGGTCGGGTCTACCCCGTTTCTCCGACGAGCCAGGAGTGGTTTCAGACATCGGGTTCTGCGAGTCCCCTCCGCTGGCAGGAATTTGCAAATGTCCCCGGACCCCCGTAATAAAGGCACAAGCCCTCCTGGAACCTTCTCAAACGTTCTCGCGCCGTTAAGCGAGGGCGGAGTGCGCCTCAACTCCATCGGCTCTCCAGTCTTAACCGTGGTTTTGAAAAACTCTCGGTGGCGTGGTTTTGTGCACGAGAAAAGAAGGTGGTTCCATAATGGGCCGCTTATCTAGCTGTTGTAAACGGGCTTCAACACGTGCAAGCACTGGATTACCAATGCATCCAGAGTTGAAGCCCACTCTGCATGGACTAACTCATCCTTGATGGCATCAAACAAGCCTTCCTAGGAACGCATCCATATGAGCCGGTTCGCTCCAGTTAGAGTCCATACACAGCAAATGAAATTCTGCAATGTATTCCTGCAGGGACGTTTCCCCTGATAAATGTCCCACGAACTGCCTAGCCACAGTTTGTATTTTAATTGGATTTTAACATAACTCCTCATTTGTTGTAGAAAACCCTGAAAATTGTCCAACAACGGGCTATCTTGAATTAACAAGGGAGTAGCCCATTTGGCAGCCTGCCCAGATAATAGGCTAACCATAACCAACCTACCTTAGCCCGGTCGCTGGAAAATTTTCAGGCCTCAAAGATATAAATAATTGGCACTGCCCCATGAATGCCGGGAACATGTCCGCTTTGCCCTGAAAATTTCTCCAGCATGGATACTGGGCTTTTCCTCAAGGGAGGGGCTGAGGCAGCAGCAGCAGGGCTTTGCAAGCTGGAAACATAATTCACCAGTTGTGTCACCTGATTTTGAAGAGTCTGATTGCTTTGAATCAATTGAGTTATCTGTTGCTGTTGCTGCTCTACCAAACTCTGCAGTTGGGTTTGGTCCATCTTGTTTTGTAGATAGTTTGTTAGGCTTGGAAGCAAAATGTTATGTCTCACCTATTTTCACAAGTGAGAATACAGAGTTCCACAATTCAAAACATTCAAACAAAACAGAAGCAGACTAAAAAAGGGTTAACAGTACTATATTCCAGTCCTTGGCAGACTTCCTGGAATCTGTCTGGTAATTCAGAATGTCCATAAATTACAAAGGCCGCTCCACATGTATCCTTTCGACATCAAACACTTTGCTTCAAGCAAAGTTTGAGAATCATCACGCCTCCTTAAATCACTTGGATGGGCATGTCAGTCTCTCTAATCAATGTCTGGCTTGACGTTTCAGTCTCCTCCTAGTTCTGGCATCAAGCCATGATCTGTCAGTTTCCCCACTCGAAGCCTCTGACTCATTTTGTGGATCAGTTGCTGGCATGAATGACGTCGAAGGCTCTGAGGAGGGTTGTCTCTGTGACAATCTCTCATCCTCCTGGCTCACATCTGTGTCCTCTAATAATTCAGACTCCACATTCACAGCAGGTTCCAGCCTTTCATCTTCAGAGTCGTCAGAGCCAAAACTCCCAGCAGGATCGATCCTTCCAGTCACAACACACACACATATACATGTATACATACACACATACACACACATATACATGTATATATACACACATACACACACACATATACACATATACATGTATGACGGACACAATAGAAGTGTCGCGTTGAGCGACCGGTCTGTTGTTTCGATCTTCTGGTTGATTGCTGAATTCCTCTCAGAATTGGACCCTCGCAAGGGTGAGATACAAAGAAGCCCTCGCAAGGGCGAAGTTTGGCAAAAGCAGGACCCTATCCAGGGTGAGTTTAAAAGTGATTGCAAAAGCTAAAAGAAAAAAGAACACAAGACGAAGATTTCTTTAGGTGAGACAGCGCATTGCTTGGGGCAGATTGAATTGTCCCAGTTGAGCCTAAGACAGATGGGATTGTTCAGGCTGCCAGCTTGCTCTACGCTGTGCTCTTTTATTGTGCTGAATCAAAGAGGGGGGTGAGGGGGGTTTACAGAAAGACAAAGAAGTTACAAACTTTATCTTTGAAAACAGGCAAGTAACGAACTTCTGACCGAATACACATCTTTTATCTGACACAGACCTCTGTGTTAATCTTATCAACTTAGCTTCTTCCTGTCAGTTATTTTCCTGTCAGTTTAGTGAACTTTGCTCTGAGAGGTATACGTGCTGAGCAGGATTTCTCTTATGGAAAAATACTGAGACAGAATAGCCACAATTCCTCCTTTTCTTTATTTTTTGTGCTCATGATTCTAGGTAAAGTCCTTTCTCCTCCCGAGTAGTCCCATAAGGTGGCAACAAACCCTTCGGTTTGTTGATGCCTTGCAGAACCAACTCATACGAGGAAAAGTCCTCATCCCCCAAATCATGACTTGGCATGAGTTAACAAAACTTCTTTGGGAGTAAAGGAGTTATTAGTGTCTATTTCTTCCTCTGACTCTTGGTCAGAGTACCATTCCAGCAAAGGTTTTTTGACAAGGTCTTTTGATTCAATGATAGATGTGAGAAAGCTAACTGTTTTTTGAGTATTGTTAACTTCATTGTCAAGTGTATTCAAACGATCCTCAGAAATGTAAGTAAACGTCCTATTACACATGGACCAATAGTACATGCAAGAAGCAATAGCACAAGAGGACCTATTAAGGCTGACAATAGTGTTGTTAACCAAGGAGAAAAATTAAACATGCCTTGATACCATGACTGACTTTGTTGTCTTTCATTCTCTCTATCCTTCAATCGTTTCGCAATTCAGCCATAGAATCTTTAACAATTCCTGAATGATCTGCATAAAAACAACATTCTTCTTTTATTGCTACACATAATCCCCTTTGTTTAAAAATAACAAATCTAGACCTCTTCTGTTCTGAAGAGTCACTTCAGCTAGAGATGAGAGAGAATTTTGAAGAGCAGTAATTGAAGTCTCTATGCGTTTGAGATCTTCATCTATTTGTAAACTTAGAGTTGCTAACTGTTGATGACCAACAGCTAGAGCTGCTACACCTGTGCTGCACCTGCTGCCCCAAGACCTAATAATACAGATAGTGTTACAGCTGTAATGATTTCTCTTTCTGATGAAGGGGAAATTGTGGAGGTTCAAGTTCATTGATAAGTTCTGAACCTGGATAAAATGTGATCTTTGGAATTAATTTTACCTGAATACAAAAAGATCCCTGAGCAATAAGAACATCACCATGAACACATGCAGTTGTTCCTGTGGAGCAAGCCCATATAGAATTATTACCTGGGATGAAGAATTGTCCTTTGAGGCGAGCAGTGATATTGCCATTGGAGGTAGTGTATAGAGGACCATAGCCTCCAATGTTAAGGTTTGATCTTTCTTTTGGTAGATATACATTACAGTGATACCCTGATGAAACATTCTGACAATATTGAGAATAATTAGCAGGTATGTGTCCTAGGCAACATCCCCTACCTATTATGTCAGTGATAGTAATGGAGGAAGTGTTCCATCTGCATTGTGTGTCACTGGTGGAATTACTAATATGTTCATTGGAAGCTACTGCATCATAGAATGGTGGCAAATCAGATAAGCAAAGCCAACATTGATCAGTTTTGGATGAATCATTAAGTGTAGTTGCTAACAATGTGTAAGAAGAATTGACCAACTGTACTAATGGATTCACCTGAATATTGTGTTTTTGTAGAAAGGTTGATTTCAAATTAGGATTGGGACCAACATCATAATGAGACATAGATATAGAAAGACGAATTGTAAAAATATTCCCTTCATCTCCTTGACCATCCCACTGACGTCCTCCCAAGTGAACCCAACCATCCATTGTTTTCTTGCAAGTGTCTTTCCTTGTGCAGTAAAGGTGATTCTGAGTGGATTTATTCTCTGTCCACAACAAGGCCATTGAGAGCAGGGAAGATGTGCTTGAGCACGGGTAATATGAATATAGTCATTTTGGTAGGTGCTTCCCACCAGATATGACCTGTGGATACACAACTCCATTTTTTACAATATCTGTCAATTACCCCACCGCAGGCAGAGCGAGAAGTACCAGTACTATGAGCAGGACAAAAATATAATCTAAAGTTGTCAGCAGGTGCTGGAGAACAGGAGCCTTGCTTGTCCCATGTATCAGCTTGTAGTTTTTTTGTCTGCAAATTTTTCTACTCCTGTCCCCATTTCAGCAAAATCCATGAAAAGCTGAGGAAACCATGGCCATCTAGTATAGTTAGTGGTGGTGTTTAAAATTTTTCCTTGAAAATCAAGGATAGTCCAGTGTAAATTTGAGGTTGATGTTCATTTGTAGAAGATGATTGTATACTTCGAGGAGTGCGATGATAGCCAAATCTTGGAACAGCATGAGATGCAGACTGCTTAGAGATGGAGTTGTCAGCGATGAAGGCAGGATACCCAAGATGGCGAGCTCGAATGAGAGCTGTAGTCTTGCGATGGATGTCATCAGGGATGAGGTGACGTCTTCGCACGACAGGTGGTTTGTAGCGATCAGGAACCCAGGAAGATGAATGATGCAATATGCATTTGGTGACATCACAGGGTGGAAAGCAGCAATGAAGATGCCAGTAGTGGTTGTCTCCAGGAAAAGTTTTCTCAGAATTAGCTTGAGATGGCAACGTAAGTAAAACAGAGAATAGTGGAGGAGATGCCACTGAAGAAGTTGAAAGCAATAGAACAGTGTGATTGAAATAAGTGTGATTGTGAAAAAATCCTAAGCAAGAATAAGAACCTATAGTAAGTGGAGTAACATGTATAGTTAAAAATATTAAACAAGGAGAATAGTAATAGTAAATAGTTATGTCAGAAGTAGGAGAAAGAAAACTACCATTGTGTTGGAAAACATAATTACATGCAGAAAGAAGATTATCTTTAAAAATAAAGGTAACAGTGTCAGTAAGGAAAGCAAAAATAGCATCAGGAGATGCCCTAAATTGAGAAAAGACAGGAAGTATTGATATCAGAAGAAAGATTAGAGGTTAGAGTCAGGTTTGCCATGGTAAGGTCTGACACAGTGAGCAGGAACCCAAAGCACTCGATCAGGAAGTTGAACAGCTGCGTAACCTTTTCCCAGGTGATGAGCTGTGCAGACCTTCCCACGCAGGATCTGGAAGCTGTCTGAAATAAACAAGAGGACGGGAAGAGGGAACTACTGGCTTAGTGAAGTGGCGAGAAGCCGCTGTGGAGGGAGGAGAGCCAGTAAGATTGAGAAAGTTAAGAGTGTACAGACAAACATTTAAGATATTTTGCAACGTTGGGAGGTTCGGGGGCCTGAGCCTTTTTTTCCCCAGATGCCGATCATGGGCTTGTTTTAAAAAGTTAAGTGTGTCCTCTCCACAATCGCTTGCCCCTGGCTGTTAAAGGGTAAGCCAAACTTATGTGTGATGGCCCATTTATGACAAAACTCAGCAAAGGGAGAACTGACATAAGCAGGACCATTATCTGTTTTGAGAATTTTTGGACATCCCAACGTTACGAATGACCGAATACAGTGATTAATAACATTTTTTGTAGCCTCTCCTCTTTGCAATGTTGCTATAATAAACCCTGAATAAGTATCTACTGATACATGAATGTATTTCAGGGAGCAAAGGGAGGATAATGAGTTACATCCATTTGCCATGTATCACAGGCTTGAGTACCCCTAGGATTAACGCCTTCAGGGATACCTTTGGCCTGCAAGCTACATGTTGGACATTGTTGAATTATTGCTGTGGCTTCTTGATATGTAATTCCAAATTGTCTCACTAGGGGCTTTCCTGTTTTGATGAAAATAATCATGACTCTCCCCAGGTGAAGGCTGTTGGAAAAGGGGAGAGGAGGCCATAATTTTACAAGCCTCATCTGCCATATGATTGCCTTCTGCTAGGAATCCAGGCAATTGCTGATGACTTCTGATATGAGCTACAAATAAAAGTTTTTCTCGCTTTTTCAGCAGTGTCTGAAGCTGTAAAAAAAGTTTCATTAGAGAGGGAGGAGTAACAGGAGAAATATATGCATCAAAAATATGAGCAACCATCTGAGTAACATACATACTATCAGATATTACATTTAAAGATTGTTGTGAAAAAAGAGACAACGCCAATAAGAAAGCAGCTAATTCAGCTTGTTGTGCTGATGATTGTGAAGTAGTTAAGCGTTTATGCCATTGAGCATTTTCATACCATGTACATGCTCCAATATTTTTTGAACCATCAGTAAAGACAGTTAAGCCTTCCTTCAATGGCTGTTGGACAAAAGGTGATTATAAAACAAAAGGAACTGTCCTCAACACCTGCAATCGTGAATCAGAAGGAAGGTGGCACGACACTTGGCCACACCAATCTTCCAACGCATCCTGCAGTGTTGTGGAAGTCTGAAAAGAGGTTCCCATTGAGTGATCTTAAAAGGAATATACAATGTAAAAATATCCATTCCCATTAGAGCTTTGGTTCTCTTACGCCCTTTTTCTATAAGAGAAGCCATTTGTGCTGCTCTAGTAAAAATAGATGTTTTTGGAGTATGTGGTAGGTGTAACCATTCCAAGATATGAAGATTTTTTGCATTTGATATTTGAACAATTATTGCAGTCAGTAGTTGATGAGTGGAAAGAATAGCAAGAGAAGGTGGTTAAAGACAGGAAAGGTTGGGCCCAGTTTATGGTACCCAGATATTGATGAAGTTGAACCAAGGTGGGTTGAGAAGACAGAAACAGAGAGTTTTACTCAGAAAAGCGATGGGCTAGTATTGCCCCTCCCTTTCTCTGATATTTTGGTGGAATCCATCTATGTTCTCTGAAAAGAGCAGCCCACTAGGGGTCGCCCTCTCATTTCTTTTTTTTTCTTTGCTACTTTCTTGTTTACTTTCCAACAAACATCCAGAATTCCCTCATTGCATTCACAGACATACACATCCTTCTCAATTTGTCAAAGCCTCTTTCCTTCCTCCAAACAACACATCCACAAACCATCTCTCTCCTTCCTACTTCCATTTCCTTCCTTCATCTTTATCATCAAATCTACTTGCAATAAATAATCTTAGCTTCCCACTCTTGTCTTCTCAAGTACATCAGAAATTGTGGAAAAGCAGAACAATAGAGTAGCAAGACATTATTTACATAGTATTGACACATGGTAGAGTTTTGCAAAAGATTCCATTAATCAATAATGAGTTTTGTGTTAAGTTGAGACATAAGATCACGGCCCCACAGGTTGAACAGACACAACAGAAAAGTTATAAAAGACAGTTAAATGATTTGTTCTAAGATGGAACACACTGAGAATAAGAATGAAAAATCTGTGGGGTCCTTGAAGAATTTTGTTAAAAGACAAAGAAGGTTGAGAAGGACCTTTCTCATGATGGGATAACCCCCTGCCCCCATCTGAATCTCATCCTGTGGAGTACGGGATGGCTCCCTGACAAAGAAGATGGTCCAGGGTAACAGCTTGAGGAAAGCCAGCTGTTGCAACAGATTGAACTGCTAAGCAATAGTCATTGTGCCAAGCAGCAAGTTGAGAAGATGTCAGAGAAAAGAATCCTTTAATCAGTGCCTTCTGAAAGGTATTACGAACAGGCAAGGAGGCAGGAGAATCAGTGGAGTTGATAGGGTTAACATCAGGAATGTGAGGTGGGTTGTAGGGAGGAGGGGGAGGAGGGGAAGAAGTGTCAGGATATGGAGATGGTAAGGAAGAAATTGTATCAAAATGAGCTGCAAGAGGCTTGGAAGTTTTTAAATTAGAAGAAGGGGAATCAGAGGAAACAGGAGAAAAAGAATTTTCAGGAAGACTAGAAGATGGATAAACAATTGTTATAGCAGCCATTATTGCTCTCCAAGAGATAAGTATATCCATGGGAGCTCTGGGAACTTCATGTAAATATTTTCCTAATTTTTCCCATTGAGAATGGCTAAGAGTTCCAGCAGATGGATAGGCTGGAAAGTGTGCCTCAATATAAATTATAAATTTATTTAAAGATTTCTTCGAAATTGGGTACACAGTTGTACCATTAATTTTCTGAAAGGAATTAGCCTTTCTTCACTAGACTATAAAGTTCATCCCTGTGCCCTGACAGAAACTTGAGAAAGTGAGGAGCCCATTACTTACGATTCGATACGAAACCTATGCCAGGTGCGTAGCAATGGGAGTGAAGGAGATGCACCTCTAGCCAGAAGTCACACCTTGGAACCAGAAAGTCGAAGAGATGACAAAATCGGATCCGGGGATCCCGGACAAATCAAGGGATCCCGGCCCGAGCCCCCAGCTGTCCGTTGAGCGACCGGTCTGTTGTTTGATCTTCTGGTTGATTGCTGAATTCCTCTCAGAAAGGGACCCTGCAAGGGTGAGATACAGAAGCCCTCGCAAGGCGAAGTTTGGCAAAAGCAGGACCCTATCCAGGGTGAGTTTAAAAGTGATTGCAAAAGCTAAAAGAAAAAGAACACAAGGCGAAGATTTCTTTAGGTGAGACAGCGCATTGCTTGGGGCAGATTGAATTGTCCCAGTTGAGCCTAAGACAGATGGGATTGTTCAGGCTGCCAGCTTGCTCTACGCTGTGCTCTTTTATTGTGCTGAATCAAAGAGGGGGGTGAGGGGGGTTTACAGAAAGACAAAGAAGTTACAAACTTTATCTTTGAAAACAGGCAAGTAATGAACTTCTGACCGAATACACATCTTTTATCTGACACAGACCTCTGTGTTAATTTTATCAACTTAGCTTCTTCCTGTCAGTTATTTTCCTGTCAGTTTAGTGAACTTTGCTCTGAGAGGTATACGTGCTGAGCAGGATTTTCTTATGGAAAAATACTGAGACAGAATAGCCATTAAATTCCTCCTTTTCTTTATTTTTTGTGCTCATGATTCTAGGTAAAGTCCTTTCTCCTCCCGAGTAGTCCCATAAGGTGGCACAAAGTCCTTCGGTTTGTTGATGCCTGGGTAGAACCAACTCATACGTAGGAAAAGTCCTCATCCCCAAATCATGACTGGGCATAGTTAACAAAACTTTGGGAGTAAAGGAGTTATTAGTGTCTATTTCTTCCTCTGACTCTTGGTCAGAGTACCATTCCAGCAAAGGTTTTTTTTGACAAGGTCTTTGATTCAATGATAGATGAGAAAGCTAACTGTTTTTGAGTATTGTTAACTTCATTGTCAAGTGTATTCAAACGATCCTCAGTAAACGTCCTATTACACATGGACCATTAGCATATGCAAGAAGCACAGCACAAGACCTATTAAGGCTGACAATAGTGTTGTTAACCAAGGAGAAAATTAAAACATGCCTTGAAGCACTGATTGACTTTGTTGTCTTTCATTCTCTCTCTATCCTTCAACTGCTTTCGCATCTGTCATAGAATTCCTTTAATAATCCCTGAATGGATCTGTATAAAAACAACATTCTTCTTTTATTGCTACACATAATCCTCCTTTGTTTAAAAATAACAAATCTAGACCTCTTCTGTTCTGGAAGAGTCACTTCAGCTAGAGATGAGAGAGAATTTGAAGAGCAGTAATTAAAGTCTCTATGCGTTTGAGATCTTCATCTATTTGTAACTTAGGAGTTGCTAACTGTTGATGACCAACAGCTAGAGTTAATTCCGCAGCTGCACCTGGCTGCCCCCAAGACCTACACACAGATAGTGTTACAGCCAAATGATTTCTCTTTTCTGATGAAGGGAAATTGTGGAGGTTCAAGTTCATTGATAAGTTCTGAACCTGGATAAAATGTGATCTTGGAATTAACCACCGAATACAAAAAGATCCCTGAGCACAAGAAATACCATGAACACATGCAGTTGTTCCTGTGGAGCAAGCCCATATAGAATTATTACTCTGGGATGAAGAATTAACCTTTGAGGCGAGCAGTGATATTGCCATTGGTGTAGTGTATAGAGGACCATGTCTCCAATGTTAAGGTTTGATCTTCTTGGTAGATATACATTACTACAGCATACCCTGATGAAACATTCTTAATAATATTGAGAATAATTAGCAGGTATGTGTCCTAGGCAACATCCTACCTATTATGTCAGTGATAGTAATGGAGGAAGTGTTCCATCTGCATTGTGTGTCACTGGTGGAGTTTTTTGTCTATTAGCTACTGCATCATAGAATGGTGGCAAATCAGATAAGCAAATAACATTGATCAGTTTTTGATGAATCGCGTAGTTGCTAATGTGCAAGAAGAATTGACCAATTGTACTAATGGATTCACCTGAATATTGCGTTTTTGTAGAAAGGTTGGATTTCAATTAGGATTGGGATCAACACCAATGAGACACAGATATAGGTATTTTAATTGTAAAAATATTCCCTTCATCTCCTTGACTATCCTAATTGACGCCCTCCCAAGTGAACCCAACCATCCATTGTTTTCTTGCAGTGTCTTTCTCCTCAGCAGTAAAGGTGATTCTGATAGATTTATTCTGTCCACAACAAGGCCATTGAGACAGGGAAGATGTGCTTGAGCACGGGTAATATGAATATAGTCATTTGCAGGTGCTTCCACCAGATATGACCTGGTGATGCAACTCCATTTTTTACAATATCTGTCAATTAATTCACTGCAGGCAGAATGAGAAGTACCAGTACTACAGCAGGAGAAAATATAATCTAAAGGTTGTAGTAAAGTGGAAGAACAGGAGCCTTGCTTGTCCCATCAACATATAGTTTTTTGTCTGCAAATTTTTCACTTCCTGTCCCCATTTCAGCAAAATCCATGAAAAGCTGAGGAAACCATGGCCATCTAGTATAGTTAGTGGTGGTGTTTAAAATTTCTTTCTTGAAAATCAAGGATAGTCCAGGTGTAAATTTGAGGTTGATGTTCATTTGTAGAAGATGATTGTATACTTCGTAGGAGTGCGACAGATAGCCAAATTTGGAACAGCATGAGATGCAGACTGCTTAGAGATGAGTTGGGCGATGAAGGCAGGATACCCAAGATGGCGAGCTCGAATGAGAGCTGTAGTCTTGCGATGGATGTCACTTTGTGGATGAGGACGTCTTCGGGCATCACAGGTGGTTTGTAAAGCATCAGGAACCCAGGAAGACAATGATGCAATATGCATTTGGTGACATCACAGGGTGGAAAGCAGCAACAAGATGCTAGCTAGTTTGTCTCCTGGGTGAAAGTTTTCAGAATTAGCTTGAGATGGCAACGTAAGTAAAACAGAGTATAGTGGAGGAGATGCCACTGAAGAAGTTGAAAGCACAGAACAGTGTGATTGAAATATGTGATTGTAAAAAAATCCTAAGCAAGAATAAGAACCTATAGTAAGTGGAGTAACATGTATAGTTAAAAATATTAAACAAGGAGAATAGTAATAGTAAAGGAAGCAGTTTTAAGTAGGAGAAAGAAAACTACCATTGTGTTGGAAAACATAATTACATGCAGAAAGAAGATTATCTTTAAAAATAAAGGTACAAAAAGTCAGTATGAAAGCAAAAATAGCATCAGGAGATGCCCTAAATTGAGAAAAGACAGGAAGTATTGATATCAGAAGAAAGATTAGAGTTAGAGTCAGGTTTGGCGTGGTGGTGTAAGGTCTGGACACAGTGAGTGGAACCCAAAGCACTCGATCAGGAAGCGGAACAGCTGCGAATCCTTTTCCCCAGGTGATGAGCTGTGCAGACCTTTCACGCAGGATCTGGAAGCTGTCTGAAATAAACAAGAGGACGGGAAGAGGGAACTACTGGCTTAGTGAAGTGGCGAGAAGCCGCTGTGAGGGAGGAGAGCCAGTAAGATTGAGAAAGTTAAGAGTGTACAGACAAACACGAAGATATTTATAACGTTGGGAGGTTCCGGGGCTCTTAGTTCCTTTTTTCCCAGATGATCATGGGCTTGTTTTAAAGTTATGTGTCCTTCCACAATCGCTTGCCCCCTGGCTGTTAAAGGGTAAGCCAAACTTATGTGTGATGGCCCATTTATGACAAAACTCAGCAAGGGAGAAACTGACATAAGCAGGACCATTATCTGTTTTGAGAATTTTTGGACATCCCAAGCGCTACTAATGACCGAATACAGTGATTAATAACATTTTTTGTAGCCTCTCCTCTTTGCAATGTTGCTATAATAAACCCTGAATAAGTATCTACTGATACATTTAGAATGTATTTCCAGGGAGCAAAGGGAGGATAATGAGTTACATCCATTTGCCATGTATCACAGGCTTGAGTACCCCTAGGATTAACGCCTTCCAGGGATACCTTTGGCCTGCAAGCTATATGTTGGACATTGTTGAATTATTGCTGTGGCTTCTTGATATGTAATTCCAAATTGTCTCACTAGGGCTTTCCTGTTTTGATGAAAATAATCATGACTCTCCCCAGGTGAAGGCTGTTGGAAAAGGGGAGAGGAGGCCATAATTTTACAAGCCTCATCTGCCATATGATTGCCCTTCTGCTAGGAATCCAGGCAATTGCTGATGACTTCTGAGGCGCTACATGTCAAAGTTTTTCTCGCTTTTCAGCAGTGTCTGAAGCTGTAAAAAAGTTTCATTAGAGAGGGAGGAGTAACAGGAGAAATATATGCATCAAAAATATGAGCAACCATCTGAGTAACATACATACTATCAGATATTACATTTAAAGATTGTTGTGAAAAGAGACAACGCCAATAAGAAAGCAGCTAATTCAGCTTGTTGTGCTGATGATTGTGAAGTAGTTGTTGTTTATGCCATTGAGCATTTTCATACCATGTACATGCTCCAATATTTTGAACCATCAGTAAAGACAGTTAAGCCTTCCTTCAATGGCTGCTGGACAAAAGGTGATTATAAAAAAAAGGAACTGTCCTCAACACCTGCAATCGTGAATCAGAAGGAAGGTGGCACACTTGGCACACACCAATCTTCCAACGCATCCTGCAGTGTTGTGGAAGTCTGAAAGAGGTTCCCATTGAGTGATCTTAAAAGGAATATACAATGTAAAAATATCCATTCCCATTAGAGCTTTGGTTCTCTCACGCCCTTTTCTATAAGAGAAGCCATTTGTGCTGCTCTAAAGTAAAATAGATGTTTTTGAGTATGTGGTAGTGTAACCATTCCAAGATATGAAGATTTTTTGCATTTGATATTTGAACAATTATTGCAGTCAGTAGTTGATGAGTGGAAAGAATAGCAAGAGAAGGTGGTTAAAGACAGGAAAGGTTGGGGCCCAGTTTATGGTACCCAGATATTGATGAAGTTGGAACCAAGGTGGGTTGAAGACATGAAACAGAGAGTTTTACTCAGAAAAACGATGGGCTAGTATTGCCCCTCCCTTTCTCTGATATTTTGGTGGAATCCATCTATGTTCTCTTGAAAAGAGCAGCCCACTAGGGGTCAGCCTCTCATTTCTTTTTTTCTTTGCTACTTTCTTGTTTACTTTCCAACAAACATCCAGAATTCCCCTCATTGCATTCACAGACATACACATCCTCTCAATTTGTCAAAGCCTCTTTCCTTCCTCCAAACAACACATCCACAAACCATCTCTCTCCTTCCTACTTCCATTTCCTTCCTTCATCTTTATCATCAAATCTACTTCGCAATAAATAATCTTAGCTTCCTACCTTGTCTTCTCAGTACATCAGAAATTGTGGAAAAGCAGAACAATAGAGTAGCAAGACATTATTTACATAGTATTGACACATGGTAGAGTTTTGCAAAAGATTCCACTTAATCAATAATGAGTTTTGTGTTAAGTTGAGACATAAGATCACGCCCCACAGGTTGAACAGACACAACAGAAAAGTTATAAAAGACAGTTAAATGATTTGTTCTAAGATGGAACACACTGAGAATAAGAATGAAAATCTGTGGGGTCTCGAAGAATTTTGTTAAAAGACAAAGAAGGTTGAGAAGGACCTTCTCATGATGGGATAACCCCTGCCCCCATCTGAATCTCATCCTGTGGAGTACGGGATGGCTCCTCGACAAAGAAGATGGTCCAGGGTAACAGCTTGAGGAAAGCCAGCTGTTGCAACAGATTGAACTGCTAAGCAATAGTCATTGTGCCAAGCAGCAAGTTGAGAAGATGTCAGAGAAAAGAATCCTTTAATCAGTGCCTTCTGAAAGGTAATACGAACAGGCAAGGAGGCAGGAGAATCAGTGGAGTTGATAGGGTTAACATCAGGAATGTGAGGTGGGTTGTAGGGAGGAGGGGGAGGAGGGGAAGAAGTGTCAGGATATGGAGATGGTAAGGAAGAAATTGTATCAAAATGAGCTGCAAGAGGCTTGGAAGTTTTTAAATTAGAAGAAGGGGAATCAGAGGAAACAGGAGAAAAAGAATTTCTCAGGAAGACTAGAAGATGGATAAACAATTGTATAGCAGCCATTATTGCTCTCCAAGAGAGATACATATCCATGGGAGCTCTGGGAACTTCATGTAAATATTTTCCTAATTTTTCCCATTGAGAATGGCTAAGAGTTCCAGCAGATGGATAGGCTGGAAAGTGTGCCTCAATATAAATTATAAATTTATTTAAAGATTTCTTGAAATGGTACACAGTTGTACCATTAATTTTCTGAAAGGAATTAGCCTTTTCTTCACTAGACTATAAAGTTCATCCCTGTGCCCTGACCTAAACTTGAGAAAGTGAGGAGCCCATTACTTACGATTCGTACGAAACCTATGCCAGGTGCGTAGCAATGGGAGTGAAGGAGATGCACCTCTAGCCAGAAGTCACACCTTGGAACCAGAAAGTCGAAGAGATCCCGGACAAATCAAGGGATCCCGGACAAATCAAGGGATCCCGGATTCAGCCCCCAGCTGTCACGTTGAGCGACCGGTCTGTTGTTTCGATCTTCTGGTTGATTGCTGAATTCCTCTCAGAAGGGACCTCGCAAGGGTGAGATACAGAAGTGCCTACGCAAGGGCGGTTTGGCAAAAGCAGGACCCTATCCAGTGAGTTTAAAAGTGATTGCAAAAGCCAAAGAAAAAGAACACAAGACGAAGATTTCTTTAGGTGAGACAGCGCATTGCTTGGGGCAGATTGAATTGTCCCAGTTGAGCCTAAGACAGATGGGATTGTTCAGGCTGCCAGCTTGCTCTACGCTGTGCTCTTTTATTGTGCTGAATCAAAGAGGGGGTGAGGGGGGTTTACAGAAAGACAAAGAAGTTACAAACTTTATCTTTGAAAACAGGCAAGTAATGAACTTCTGACCGAATACACATCTTTTATCTGATACAGACTCTCTGTGTTAATTTTATCAACTTAGCTTCTTCCTGTCAGTTATTTTCCTGTCAGTTTAGTGAACTTTGCTCTGAGAGGGTATACGTGCTGAGCAGGATTTCTCTTATGGAAAAATACTGAGACAGAATAGCCACACAGAAGCCTGATGATGGCAGATGAGATTCTGCCAAAACGTTTCTACAACTTTAAAAGCACAACTACAATGACATGGGAAAATACCTGAACAAAGCTGAATACCATATATATACATGTATACACACACACACACACACATACACATACACATACACATACACATATACATGTATATATACACACACACACATACACATATACATTTATACTTACACACATACACACACATATACACATATACATGTATATTTACACACATACACACACATACACATATACATGTATATACACACACACACACATATACACATATATACACACACACACACACACACACACACACATACACATATACATGTATATTTACACACACACATGTTATGACTCCCCTTCAAATTCAAGCGAGCAAAACAGAAAGCAGCCGTTTCAGAAGTAATTCAAACAGAATAAAGTCTCACAAGATAACGGCTGGCAGAAATCCCAATCCACAGCATAAATCTTTACTCTGTCCGGCAAACCATTCTTGGCAATAAATCTCAAGCCTCAGAGCTTCTTGCTGTAACGTCCTCACTCAATAAGTCACTTTGCTTCTGGCAAATTCTACCAGCCCAGCTGTGTCCTTTTATACTCATTGAGGCAACGTGCTAATTTCCCTAATTATTGGCTCGCCCTCCTCCTTCTTTCTAGCTGGGTTTTCCTCCTTAATCTTCTTCTGTTCCTTACATTTAACCACAAGTTTTCCAAATTCTCATCTCCACTAGAAGACTCTCTGATGCCTTCCCTGTCAGCCATTCCCGGCTGCTGATCAGATAAAGAACCAGAGGAGGTCAAAGGTCCTGACAATTCTAATACTTCAGGTCTGTCTTCCTTTGTCACATCCATCTCCTCATCCTGGTTACTATTCCCATCACTGAGCCATGCCGGCTCATATTTTTCTGCCATGTCCTCCTCACTTGAACTCATATCAGCCACAGGAGCTGAATCCAGATCCGGAGCCACAACACACACACATACACATATACATGTATATATACACACATACACGCACATACACACATATACATGTATATACACATATACATGTATATATACACACATACACACACATATATACATATACATTTATATTTACACACATACACACACATATACACATATACATGTATATTTACACACATACACACACACACACACACACACACATATATATATAGACATACACACATACACAAACACACATGAGCTGCTTGTTTGGCTGATGAATCGGCTGATTGACTGATTGACTGTGATTCTTTTAGGGCCTTCTGCTTGGGCAGGCAGTTGGACTAGATGACCTCCAGGGTCCCTTTCCGCTCTGTTATTCTGTAAGGGAGGAGAAGAAGATGAAGAAGAGGAGGAGGAGGAGAGGAATGGTGGTTTAATGCTGGCCAAAGAAGCTCGGTCCTTCTTGAGGCCTTCTAAAGCTGCCCAGATGCCTCCTGGACCTCAAGTGTCCAGGACATGCCAAGCCAGGACTCATGAGACCAACCACCACCAATAAAACCAGGGTTTTATTGAGAAGAAGCCATCCCATCCCACCCGTCTCCAGTGGACCTCCTTTCTCCTCGACAAACTGGAGGACAGAAGAAGATCTGGTACTCAGCCATGGTGGACATGGAAGAGCTGGTGAGAGCTGGTCATCAACCATGGCGGAGAAGGAAGATCTGCTGAGAGCTGGTCCTCAACCATGGTAGAGGTGGAAGAGATGGTGAGAGCTGGTCTTCAGCCATGGTGGAGAAGGAAGATCTGCTCCTCAGCCATGGTGGACATGGAACATCTGGTGAGAGCTGGTCATCAACCATGGTGGACATGAAAGATCTGGTGAGAGCTGGTCCTCAACCATGGTAGAGATGGAAGACCTGGTGAGAGCTGGTCATCAACCATGGTAGAGATGGAAGATCTGCTGAGAGCTGGTCCTCAACCATGGTAGAGATGGAGGACCTGGTGAGAGCTGGTCTTCAACCATGGTGGAGATGGAAGATCTGGTCCTCAACCACGGTGAAGAGGGGAAGCCACCCTTTGCAGAGAAGCTTCCTCAGATCCTCCACTGGAAGCTCACCTCCAGGTGGGCTTCCTTGGCCAACGTCACAATTTTGGAGAGGCCCACAGCCACTTTGGCTGCCTGGTCCAGGTCGTCACAGGGCAAGATATCCAGCTTGGTCTCAGCTATCAACGCCTTTGCCCGGTCGACCCGGGTGCCCTGCAACCGGACCACCACCGGGATCTTCAGCTCCAGCTCGGTGGCCGCCAGCACGATCCCTTCAGCGATGGTGTCGCAGTGCATGAAGCCTCCAAAGATATTGACCAGGATGGACTTGACCCCCGTGTCCAAGGTGATCAGCTTGAAGGCCTCCTTCACCTGCTCCACCGTCGCCCCTCCGCCAACGTCCAGTAAGTTGGCCAGCATGCCACCATGGAGCTGGATGAGGTCCATGGTGGCCATGGCCAAGCCCGCCCGTTGACCAAGCAGCCGATGTCCCCCTCCAACGCGATGTAGTTCAGCCCGGCATCGGACACCTCCCGCTCCTTGGCGTCCACCTGCAACCAATCATGCTGACCCGAAGACGGCCGCCTGATGGAAGGCCGAGTTGTCGTCGAAGTTCATCTTGGCGTCCACGCATACCACCGTCCCCGCC
This sequence comes from Notechis scutatus, assembly GCF_049901735.1. Taxonomy (NCBI): domain Eukaryota; kingdom Metazoa; phylum Chordata; class Lepidosauria; order Squamata; family Elapidae; genus Notechis; species Notechis scutatus. Next base: position 98,403 of record NW_028263163.1, read on the forward strand.
GCGTCCTCTGCCAGCGGGTTGATCTCCACCAGCAGCGTGTCGTACCGGATGAAGAGCCCGTGCAGCTTGAGCATGTTCTCGGCGGCGGCCGCCGCTGCCTTGGCCAGGAACACCATCCGGCGGGCCAGGCAGAGCGCCTGCTCATCCCGGAGGCCCTGGGCGATGTCGACTGGCTCTTTCAAGATATTGGGTGAGAATTGAGCAGAATTGAGTGGTGAACTGAACACTGCGATCTGAAACAACTCTGTGCGGTAAGCCATGTAAACGGAATACGTGTTGTATGAAAAGCCGGGCAGTAACACGAGCCGATGGTAACTTTCTACACAGGATGAAATGGGCCATCTTGGTGAGCATGTCAACCACCACAAGTACCGTCGTATAACCCGACGACGAGGGCAAGGGTGTTAAAAAGTCCATAGAGATTGCCCCCCAGGGTTGGTTCGGAGTCAGTAGTGGTTGAAGAAGTCCAGGAGGTGCACCTGACGCAGCCTTCGCTTGTCGACACATAATACAAGAGGCGACGTAAGAAAAGACGTCATGTCGGACTCGAGGCCACCAAAAAGTCCGTGTGACCAGGTGAAGAGTTTTAAAGAAGCCAAAATGGCCAGCAGCAGGATTGTCATGACATTGAGTCCACCGGGTGCTGAATAATGGCCAAAGATTCCGGTGGCAGCACCGTATGTGGAGGAAGAGGGTCCTCGGGACCAATGTACTCGGGTTTACGAGACAGGGCATCCGCTCTCCGATTTTGTCCACTGGGAACGTATGTGACTGAAAAGTTGAACCTAGCAAAGAACAATGACCACCGGATCTGTCATTGGTTCAACTTCTTGGCAGTGGATAAATGTTCCAGGTTACGGTGATCCATCCGAACCTCCACCTTGTGCCGAGCCCCCTCCAGATGATGTCGCCAGGTCTCAAACGCAGCCTTGATGGTCAGCAACTCCTTCTCCCAAATGGTATAATTGCACTCAGAAGTTGTGAGCTTCCTTGAATAATATGCGCATGGAAAAAGAGGTCGCCATCCATTGGGGCTTGTAACAACACCGCCCCAATAGCTACGTTAGAGGCATCTGTCTCGACCACAAATGGATGATTCGGATCAGGATGCCTCAATATAGGTTCAGCAACAAAGGCTTTCTTTAGAGCCTCAAAAGCCTGTTGCTGTGGGGGCCCCCACTGGAACGGGACCTTCTTGTGAAGGAGCTGGGTGATGGGATCCGTCAGCTTGGCAAAATCGGGGATGAAAGTCCTGTAGTAATTAGCGAACCCCAAGAGACGTTGCACATCCTTTATTCGACGAGGGGGTTCCCAACTACACAAGGCCTCTACTTTCCTCGGGTCTATGGCAATGCCCTCGGGAGAGATGATATGCCCCAAGAACTCTATGGAAGTCTGGAAAAAGAGACATTTCTCCAGCTTCGCATAGAGTTTATGCTCCCGAAGATGTTGTAATACCTGACAGACTTGACGAAGGTGACTATCTGTGGACTGAGATTAGATCAAAATGTCCTTCAGGTACACCACCACGAACCGATCAAGCATGTCCCGTAAAATGTCATTCATTAAATGCTGGAAAACCGTGGGGGCATTGGTCAACCCAAATGGCATTATGGTCTATTCAAAATGTCCGTATCAGGTGCCAAACGCCATCTTCTACTCGTCCCCCTTGCGCATCCACACCAGGTTGTAGGTCCCTCGAAGATCGAGCTTGGTGAAAATAGTGGCAACCACTCCATCAACTCTGGAATGAGCGGCAAGGGATAACTATTTCTCACCGTGATGGCGTTTAACCTGTGGTAGTCACAGCATAAGTGCAACTCCCCCATCTTCTTTTTCACAAAAAGGATGGGAGCAGAAAGAGGAGACGACGATGGTCTGATAAATCCCTGGGCCAAGTTCTTATCCAGAAAATCTCAAAGAGCAGCCAATTCAGGCTCAGACATGGAATATAGACGACCCTTGGGCAGTGGGGCATCAGGTAGAAGGTCCACAGGACAGTCATAGGCTTGATGCAGTGGTAACTGATCTGCCTCCTTCTCACTGAAAACGTCGGAGAAGTCCGATAGCTCCGGTGGTATGGAAACAGCGGGGACGGCGATGTCCTGGCCAGCGCAGATAGAGACTTGGGAAGGAAATGACGTTCTGCGCCCAAGCCACCAAAGGATCGTGCAATCGTAGCCAGGACATGCCAAGAACCAAAGGGAGATGGAGGTCCGAGGTGATATAAAAACTAATTGCCTCCTCGTGGTCTCCAATAAGCAAACGCAACGGCTGGGTGGCAAAACGAATGGGCCCAGACCTTAGCTCACGCCCATCAACGGTTTCCACCTTGATGGGTGGTTCCACAGCAACCAAAGGAACATCAAAGTGAGTTGCGAAGGCCCGGTCCATAAAACTAGTAGTAGCCCCTGAGTCCACCAACGCAACCGCCGGAATCCCCTCCTTCCGGGACTGGAGGAAAACCTGCGTGTCCAACAGTAAATGTCAGGGAGGACCAAAGTTCACCTCAGCTACTTTGGGTCGTGGTGTGATACATGCCCGACCTAGGGTTTCCCCGAGGTCGGGCCTACCCCGTTTCCTGACGGCCCAGGATTAGATTCTGGCACTGGTCTTCGTGTTCCCCTCCATTTACAAGAACTGGCAAAATGTCCTGGCCCCCCACAATAAAGGCACAAGCCTCCCTGGAACCTTCGGGGGGTTCTTGCGCCATCAACTGAGGGCGGAGTGCACCCAACTCCATCGGCTCCTCAGTCCTGGTCACGGTATTATGGGATACCAAGGGTGCAGGTTGTACTGGAGGTTGCGGCCATGAGTGGGAGGGCGGTTCCGGAACTAAGCATCTGGTCTTGCGCCTTTGAAGCCGGGCGTCAATGCGCAAACATTGTATTACCAGCATCCAGGGTTAGAGCTGGCTCCACATGCACCAGCTCATCTTGGATTTCGTCTGCCAATCCGTCTTGAAATGCGTCCATATGGGCTGCCTCATTCCAAGCAGAGTCCATGCAGAGCAGACGAAACTCTGCAATAAACTCTTGCAAAGGGCGTTTCCCCTGACAAATGTCCTTCAAACGTCTGGCCACAGTTTGACTCTTTATGGGGTTCTCATACATGGCACGTAATTGTTGCTGGAAACCCTGGTAGTAATTTAATAAAGGGCTATCTTGTACCAGTAGAGGAGTAGCTCATCTAGCAGCCGGACCTGACAAGAGGCTAATAATAAACCCCACCTTAGCTAATAATAAAACCCACCTTACCCCACCCATCAGGAAAATCTTCGGGCCATAAGGACATGAATAGTTGGCACTGTCCCATAAACGCCGGGAACATATCAGTCTGTCCCGAGAATTTATCCGGCACAGATACTGGGGGAGCAACAGGAGCCTGCAACTGCGTAACATGATTAACCAGCTGAGTTACCTGATGTTGTAAGACCTGGTTATTCTGCAAAAGTTGGTCAATCTGTTGCTGCTGCTGCTCTACCAGTTGCTTTAGTTGTGTTTGGTCCATCTTGGTTATAAGATGGAGTAGCTGGTTCGAAGCAAAAATGTTCTGTCCCACCTGTATCCACAGGTGAGAATCCAAAGTTCCAAAGTTCAAATGCTCAAACAGACAAACCCAGACACGGCAGTTAACTGCTTCTGTTTACACAGTCCTTGGCAGTCTTCCTGGAATCTGTCTGGCAAGTTCAAGCTAACCATAAATGAAGACGCTGCAGCCGAGAGAGTCAGATGCATTCTCCAAACCAAAAGACACTTTGCTTCGAACAAGGATTAAGAGCTAGCACGCTTCCTTTTATCCCCTGAAGGGGTGTGTCAGTCTCTCTAATTAATCTCTGGCTTGATGTTTCTTTTCAAATTGTGATTGACGTTTCAATCTTCTTCTAGTCCTAACATCAAGCCAACATCCGTCAGTCTCGTCATCACTCGAAGCCTCTGGCACATTCTGTGGATCAACTGCTGACACCTGAGGTATAAATGAAGTGGAAGGTTCTGGAGATGATCATGTCTCCGACACACTCTCATCCTCCTGGCTCACATCTGCATCTCTCCTTAGAGCAGGCTCCAATTCCAATGCCAACCCCTCCTCATCACTCACACCTGTGTCCTCTGATACATCAGACTCCAAACTCACAGCAGGCTCAAACCTTCCGTCTTCAGATGCATCAGATTCAAAACTCACAGCAGGCTCAACCCTTCCAGTCACAACATATGTGTGTGTGTGTGTGTGTGTGTGTGTGTGTGTGTGTGTGTGTGTGTGTGTGTGTGTGTGTATATATATATATATATATATATATATATATATATATATATATATATATATATATATATATATATATATATATATAATGTCTCACCTGTGCCCGCGAGGTGAGAGTCCAAGTTTCCAAAGGAATAGAAATAAACAGACAAGACCAGTAACGTCAGGGTTAAATTCCTTTGACTGGAGAAGTCCTTGGCAAGAGTCTCCCACAAGCTGCCTGCCAAGTCTGATAATAAAATAAGAATATAAATCACAGGCAAACGCCACACAGAGAATTTATCGAAGCTTCTATCCCAAATTAACAAATTGTCCCGAACAAGGAATCAGAGCTAACACGCCCACTTTTATTCCCTGTGGGGCATTGTCAGTCTCTCATCTCAGTCTCTGATTTGTTCTTTCTTTTTACATTGCATTTCACACTTCTGCCTACGTCTTTGCCTTGCATCAAACCAGCATTCCTCGGCTTGATCCTCAGCCAAGTACTCTGGCACGCTCTCCTGATTATCTGCTGACACCTGAGGCACAACCAGGAGGAAGGTCCGAGGGGGGAAGGCAATTCCAAATTCTCCAGCAAAGCAGGCTCAAACCTCAGAGCCAAATCCTCCTCTTCCTCCTGGCTCAAGTCTGTGTCCTCCAGCAAAGCAGGCTCAAACCTCAAGGCCAAATCCTCCTCTTCCTCATTGCTCAAGTCTGTGTCTTCTAACAGAGCAGGCTCAAACCTCCGAGTCACAACACTATCCCTCACCGCAGGGCCCTTCCCCCGAGTCTGACGATCCGGATGCAGTTTCAAAGGAAACCGTTCATGGAATCTCCGGATAAGGTCCGGGGTGTGAACTGTGGAAGCATCCACCCAGGAAAGAGCCTCTGATCCATTCTCTAGCCTCTCAACGAAGTATTGAAATCGTCCTTTCAGCCAGCAAGAATCCCGAATGCTGACCACCGTGTCATCAGCAGCGGGATCATCGCTGGGTACAGATGGAGAAACCGTACCAGCGGGAGAACGGAGAGCACATGATGGGGCATCAGGAACCAGAAGGGAACGGTGGAAGACAGGATGAATGTGCATGGAGCGCGGTAGGGTGAGCCGATAAGCAACGGGATTGATGACCGCCTCGATAGGGGACCGATGAAACGATGGTCCAACTTCTTAATTCGACAATTGACCCGTAGATGCTTCGTGGATAACCACACCCTGTCTCCTACAGCCAGCGGAGGCGTTGCCCAACGCGAACGATCCGCGAACCTTTTGTAGTCCCCCTTAGCCCGTTCCAATTGCTGTGAAACCAATTGGTGAACCGAATGCAGTTCCGATAAAATGTCTCATGTTTCTGGAACCGGGGAATCCAAGATCGACAATGGGAAAAACCTCGGATGGTAACCCACATTTGCGTAAAAATGTGTCATGTGAGTGGAGGTGTGCTGGGAGTTGTTGAAGGCAAACTCCGCCAGCGGGAGATAAGTCGCCCAATCGTTCTGTCGGTGGTTAACAAAACATCGTAAATATTGGGCGAGAATGCCAATCACCTTCTCTGTCCCACCATCAGTCTCCGGATGGTGCGCCGACGCCAAGCACACCTGCACCCGTAACACGGTCATTAGGCTCTTCCAGAATTGAGTGGTAAACTGGACACCGAGATCCGAAACTACCCTGTCCGGCAGACCATGTAGACGGAACACATGCTGCAAAAATAACTGGGCAGTAGTACGAGCCAATGGTAACTTCCGACAGGGGATAAAGTGGGCCATCTTGGTTAACATGTCAACCACCATAAGTACCGTCGTATATCCCGACGAAGAGGGCAAATGTGTTAAGAAGTCCATGGAAATTGCCCCCATGGTCTGTCCGAGTCGGCAGTGATTGAAGGAGACCAGGAGGCACACCCGACGTGGCTTTCGCTTGCCGGCATGGTACACAGGATGCGACGTAGGCATAGACATCATGCCGGACTCGAGGCCACCAAAAAGTCCGTGTGACCAGATGAAGGGTCTTAAAAAATCCAAAATGGCAGGCAGCAGGGTTGTCATGACATTGAGGCATGATGAGGGCTCTAAGTGTCCTGGTGGGCACGTACAATCGGCCCCAATGTCGTAGTAAGCCCTCCTCCAGAGTCCATGGGGAGTCAGGTCCAATTTCCCCCATTCTCTGCTGTGACCAAGCGTCTAAGCGCTGCGCCTCTCATATCCGAGTCCACAAATCTACCGGTTCCTGGATAACGGCCAAAGATTCTGGTGGCAGCACCGTACATGGAGGAAGAGGGTCCTCAGGACAAAGGTACTCAGGTTTACAGGACAGACCATCTGCTCTTCGATTTTGACCACTGGGGATATAGGTCACAGAAAAGTTGAACCGGGCAAAGAACAATGACCACTGGATCTGTCGCTGGTTCAACTTCCTCGCAGTGGACAAGTGTTCCAAATTACGATGATCCGTCTGTACCTCCACCTTGTGCTGGGCCCCCTCAAGATGATGTCGCCAGGTCTCAAACGCAGCCTTGATAGCCAGCAACTCTTTTTCCCAGATAGTATAGTTGCACTCGGAAGGAGTGAGTTTCCGGGAATAGTAAGCGCAGGGAAAAAGAGGTGCGCCATCCGCCCGGGCTTGCAACAACACAGCCCCAATAGCCACGTTGGACGCATCTGTCTCCACCACAAAAGGACGAAGCGGATCAGGATGCCTCAAGACAGGTTCCGCGATGAAGGCCTTCTTGAGAGCCTCAAAGGCCTGTTGCTGCAGGAGCCCCCACTGGAACGGGACCTTCTTTCGAAGGAGCTGGGTTATGGGACCCGTCAGCTTGGCAAAACGCGGGATGAAGGTCCAGTAATAATTAGCGAACCCCAAGAGACGTTGAACGTCCTTCACTCGACGAGGGGGTTCCCCAATACACAAGGCTTCTACTTTACGCGGGTCCATGGCGATGCCTTCAGGAGAGATGATGTGCCCCAAGAACTCTATGGAAGTCTGGAAGAAGAGGCATTTCCCCAGCTTCACATAGAGTTGATGTTCCCAAAGACATTGCAAGACCTGACGAACTTGTCGAAGATGGCTGTCCCTGCACCTGGAATAAATCAAAATATCACCCAGGTACACCACCACGATCGAGCATGTCCCGGAACACATCGTTCATCAGGTGCTGGAAGACCATGGGGGTGTTGGTCAACCCAAATGGCATCACGGTGTACTCAAAATGGCCGTATCGGGTGCCAAACGCCGTCTTCCATTTGTCCCCCTCTCTCATCTGCACCAGGTTGTAGGCCCCTCGAAGATCGAGCTTGGTGAAGACAGTGGCCTCCCATAAACACTCCATCAACTCTGGAATGAGCGGCAAGGGATAACTATTCCGCACCGTAATGGCGTTCAACCGGCAGTAATTGCAGCACAAATGCAAGTCTCCCGTCTTCTTTTTAATGAAACGAATGGGAGCAGAAAGAGGGGACGACGACGGCCGGATAAACCCCTGGGCCAAATTCTTTTCCAAGAAATCATGAAGGACAGCCAATTCGGGCTCAGACATAGAATACAGGCGTCCCTTGGGTAGTGGGGCATCAGGCAGAAGGTCCACGGGACAGTCATAGGGTCGATGCGGGGATAACCGATCTGCCTCCTTCTCATTAAATACATCGGAGAAATCGGACAGTTCAGGAGGTACAGAAATGGCGGGGGCGGCGATGTCCTGGCCAGCACAGGTGTGTCGTAAATGGTCCATGCACTGGAGACCCGGAACAAAATGGCATTCTGAGCCCATGCCACCCTAGGATCGTGTAACCGTAGCCAGGCCATTCCGAGGACCAAGGGGAGATGGAGGTCTGCTGTGATATAAAAACTAATCGCCTCCTCATGGTCCCCAATGACCAGCGCAACAGCTGGATAGCGAAACGAATGGGTTCAGCACGAAGTTCCCACCCATCAATCGTCTCCACCTTTATTGGAGGCTCCACCGCAACCAAGGGGACATCAAAATGAGTCGCAAAGGCCTGGTCCATAAAATTAGTCGTGGCCCCCGAGTCCACCAACGCAATTGCAGGAATCCCCTCCGACCGGGACGGCAAGAAAACCCGAGTAAATGTCGAGGGGGTCCAGAGTCCACCTCCGCTACTTCGGGCGGGTGGTTGATACGTGCCCGACCTAGGGTTTCCCCAAGGCCGGGCCTGCCCCGTTTCCAACTGATCAAGTCTAGATTCGGGCACAGGCTTGTGTGCCCCCCGTCGTTTAACAGAACAGGAATTTGCAAAGTGTCCAGGCCCCCCACAATACAGGCATAAGCCTCCCTGGAGTCTCCGTGTGCGTTCGTGGGCTGTCAAACGAGGTCGGACCACACCCAACTCCATCGGCTCCTCAGCCATGGCCACGGCACTGTGGGAGACCCGGGGAGCTTGTTGTACGCAGGACTCTGTGGCATTGAGGTGGATGGCTGCTCCGGAGCGGAGGCGTCGAGTCTTGCGCCCCGTTGAAGTCGGGCGTCAATGCATAAGCATTGCACCACCAGAGTGTCGAGGGTTGGGGCCAGCTCTACATGAACCAATTCGTCCTATAAATCCTCCGACAGGCCATCCTGAAAAGCATCCATCAAAGCCGCATCGTTCCAAGCAGAGTCCAAACAGAGCAGTCAAAATTCTGAAATGAACTCCTGCAAGGGGCGTTTCCCCTGGCAAAGTTCTTTCAGGCGTCTGGCTGCTGTCTGAGCCCGTATGGGGTCCTCATACATTAATCGCAGGTGACGCCAAAACCCCTGATAGTCTATTAGCAATGGACTGTCTTGCACTAATAAAGGAGTGGCCCACCTGGCAGCCGAGCCCGAAAGAAGGCTGATTACAAACCCCACCCAAGCCCGGTCATCAGGGAAATCCCCCGGCCTCAGAGTCATAAACAATTGGCACTGTCCCATGAAAGCCGGGAACATTTCAGGCTGCCCAGAGAACTTATCCGGCACAGCTACCGGGCATTTCCTATGGGGAGGGGCAGGAGGAGCAGCACGAGCCTGCAGCAGAGTGAGTTGATTAATCAGCTGAGTAACTTGCTGCTGCAAAACCTGGTTATCGTTCTGCAGCTGGTTAAGCTGCTGCTGCTGCTGCTGCTGTTGATCCATCTTGGTCAAAAGATGGCTTTTGTTAAGGTTGGGGACAAAACTGTTATGTCTCACCTGTACCAACAAGGTGAGAAGTCCAAATTCCCAACTGAAAACAAACAAGCAAGCAAGTCCAGTAATTACAGGATTAAATTCCTTGAGCCGATAAAGTTCTTGGCAGTCTCCCACAAGCTGTCTGCCAAGTCCGACAAGAAAGCAGGAATATAAATCACAAGCTGACACCGCACACAGGATACTACGAAGCTTCTCTCACTAAGTAACACATTGTCCCGAACAAGTTCCCAGAGCGAACACACCCACTTTTATTCCCTGTGGGGCGTGTCAGTCCCTCATCTCAGTCTCTGATTCGTCCTTTCTTTCTGCGTTGCAGCTCACACTTTTGCCTGTGCCGTTGCCTCGCATCAAGCCAGCATTCCTCAGCTTGATCCTCAGTCAGAGGCTCTGATACGCCCTTCTGGTTATCTGCCGACACCTGAGGCACAATCAAGGAGGAAGGTCTTGCCGAGGAGGAAAGTCCTGGGGAGGAAGGCAACTCCAAATCCTCTAACAAAGCAGGCTCAAACCTCAGAGCCAAATCCTCCTCTTCCTCATTGTCCAAGTCTTCGTCCTCTAACAAAGCAGGCTCAAACCTCCGAGCCACAACACTGGGTCTATGCCCAGAACTACGCGAGTCACCCCTTGTGGATGCCAGGGCGAATTGTGGCAGAACAGGTCCTAAGTCTTACAGGGTCCTGCTGCAAGACGGATGCATCTGGATCATCGGCACATCGACCAACGTAGAAGATGATGGAGTGCGGTTACAGATGGCCCTCGTTACGTCCTGAAAGAAAAGGAACTGCCGGCGCACACAGAGACTTCCTTCAGACACTACAAGCAAGCAAGCCTACCTGGACTGCCATCGGTCCCTCGCCCAGAGTCGCCTGAACCCAAGACACCAGTTTCTTCAGCTCCAGAAGCAGCCCGCAGCAGCTTTACCAGAATTGAGATGATCCGGCCACCCGCGCAAGCGCCCGGCCTACCTTAAAGACTACGCATGCGCCATTCTGGGGGAAAGGAGTGTAGCGTTCATAATGGACTAACCCTCAGTCTTCACTCCGGTCCGTGTTTCTAGTGGGAACACGAACTGTTCCTATTGGCTGATGTCGTTTGACGGCCGGCTATAAAAGGAGCTGTCAAACGGCATCAGCTGTTGTTGCCAGCTGACTGCCCTGTTAGCTCGGCAGCCGCGGCAACCCTTTATTCTGGCAATAAAGTTACAGTTGAAGTTCGCTCCGAGTTTTGCCTCAGGTTATTACCGCCACTCTACAACACATAGGTTTTGGTTTGGCTGTTTATTTCCTCCCCGTAGAGGTCAGATATTTGTTTTCTTAAGTTTTCGCGGGCACTTACATGCATGGTATTGAGCTTTGTTCGGGTATTTTCCCACGTCATTGTAGTTGTGCTTTTAAAGTTGTAGCAACATTTCGGCAGAATCTCATCTGCCATCATTGGGCTTCTGTATTGTGTTTGTCTGTGAGTCAGACTGTTACAGTGGTTTAGTTTTAAATTTGGGGCTAGCCTACTGCTGTGCCAGAATGGTTTTTTTTTTAAACAAATTTTATTGATTTTTTGAAGACAAACAAAACATAGGATATAAAGGTATAAAACCTCCTTTCTAAAAATTACTCATGAGTTTTAACAAGGCAAATAAAACATTATTTTTTAAGGCATAGTTCCACATTATCACATTTCCATTTAAGCACATATATGTATTTTCCAAATTTCTCATTGTTTCTCCCTTCACTTTTGTTAGGGATAACATTGTTTACCTAACTTAGTTTGGGTAAAATAATATATAAACTATGTTAGTGAGTTTAAGTGTATGTATCACTTTAAACTGTAAACCAAGTTTTTGGGTGCGGTTGTAAAATCACCATAAGAGGGAGCAAGAGAGCTCACTGTTTGCCTGGCTTATACTGGAATGCTGACAATGATGAATTGATGGTGATAACTGCGTATTTGCTGAAAGAAGAAAAAGGGTTTGATTTTTCTTCATATCTCTGACTGCAAAAAGATATATCACTGGACTGATTGATTGTAAGTTTAATGAACTCTTTTTCGACACTGGACTTTGCAAACTGAATAACCCCCGGACTGACTGAACTTAGTGTATGAAATATGGACTGTTTGACTATGCTATAACTCTTGCTGGAATAAAAACTATTTAACTTGCACAGTGTATCTGTCTTATTGAGTGTAAGCTACTACAACATTATTATCTCACATATCTGCCTGTCTGCTAGACTGCCGTTGCACGTTCTGCTAGGGTGTATATCCCTAACACTGGTTATGGGCCCAGGTGCACAGTCAGACTAACCAGGATATAACAGGTGTGTGAGTGAGAGTTTGTGTAGCAACACAATACTGTAAACAGACAGCTGTGTTTTATTAATTATAGTTTAATATCCAGATAAAGATGGCACAAGTCTATTTACAAAGTTTGTCTCTAATATCCAAACTGGATGGAACAAACTATGTTTCATGGTCTATGAAATGCAGCCTACTTCTACGCAGAGAAGGTTTGTGGAATATAATTCAAAATCCACCAGAAGTAGATGCATGGGATCCGGAAGATGAGGATGATGCCCAGAAAATACAAGAATATAAAGTGAAGAATGAGCAAGCTCTCTGTATAATAGGACTGACTCTCTCTGACCAACAACTTGTCCATATTCATGGAGAAGAAACAGCTGCGAAATGTTGGGAGAATTTAAAGAAGATTTATGTTCGAGACAGTGTAGGAGCACATATAAATCTTACACGGAAACTGTTTAGAACACATCTTCAAAAGAATGGAGACATGCTGAGTCATATAAACTCTATGAAGAGAATTTTTCAAGAACTGAATGAAAAAGAACTTATCTTCACTGAATTACACCAAGTTTATATCATTTTGTCTTCGTTAGATGAAAGCTACGATGATTTCGTAACTTCACTTGAAGTTCTGCCAAAAGATAATCTTACTTTAACTGACATTACTGGTAGATTAATTGAAGAAGCAAGGAGAAGGCTTGAAAGGGATCAACTCAGAAGGGAACAACCACAATGTGAAGAAGAAAAAATATCTTCGTCAGCGTATACAATTAGAAAATGTTTTAATTGTGGAGGAAAAGGACATTTGGCTAGATTCTGCAAGAAAGCAAAAAGCCAAAAAACCAGCCAAAATGCTAAAATGCATAAAAAGAATAAGAAATTCATAGAGTTAGCCATGTATAGCAATGAAACTGTGAATAGTAATTTATGGGTGGTAGATAGTGGAGCATCACACTGCATAACGAAAGATAAGAAAAGATTTGTTAAGATGTCCACAAGTTCACAGCAGATATCGTTAGCTAATGGATGGAAACTTAAGGCTAAAGGTGAAGGTATAGCATATTGTTCTTGCATAAAAGAAAATGTAAAAATGTTATATGTACCACAACTTAAGTTTAATTTGCTTTCGGTTAGAGTTTTGGTTAAACTAGGTTATGTAATTACCTTTAGGGAAGACAATTGCATAATTGAAAAAGAAGGTAAAAGAGTAACTGCAACTTTAAGAGGTGAATTGTATGTGTTAAATGATAATTTAGAGGTAGCTAACACAGTTTATAATAATGTTAAACCTCATGATGAGTGCATACATTTGTTACACAGACGTTTAGGGCATATAAATTTTAAAATGCTTAAACAAACGGTAGAACTATCTAAGGGTATAAAACTGAAGCCTTGCAGTAAGTATTTGCACTGCAATTCTTGTAGTCAAGAGAAAAGCAAGCTGACACCAGCAAATAGAGTTAATGGATTTAAAACAAAGGAGCCTCTAGAGGTAGTATTTGCTGATATTATAGGCCCTAAAAACCCAAGCGTGGGAGGTGCCCATTACATACTAAGTATAATGGACCATTATTCCAGATATGGTTTCTGTTATCTAATGAAGAGTAAAACGGAAACATATCAAAATTTCTTTAATTGGCTTAAATTCGCAGAAAGAAAAACTAAAAAGAAATTAGTAACTCTTATCACTGATAATGGTATGGAATTTATAAACAATAAATTCCAAAATAAACTGAAGATGGCAGGTGTTGAACATAAAAAGTCTGCACCATATAGGCCACAACATAATGCCTTTATAGAAAGACGAGGCCAAACATTACAATCAATGGCTCGAACTATGTTGTCAGATTCAGGATTACCTGAAACTTTGTGGGGAGAAGCAATAATATGTGGTAATCATATATTGAATAATGCTGTTAACTCAACAACTGGTGAATTACCATTCACACGGTGGCATGGCAGAAAACCTGACCTAAGCTACATGCACACATTTGGAGCACCAGCATGGGTGCATATCCCTACACAACTGAGAAAGAAAGGGCAACATAGGGCTAAAAGGTTATTTTTTGTAGGTTATGAATCTAACCATAGATCATACAGATTCTGGGGAAAAGGTACATCTAGAGTTTACTGTAGCGCTAGTGCACAATTCCTAGAACATGTAGGATGGGAAAAACTGGAGCAAGATTCAAATAAGGAAGTAATTATAGAACCCTACAAAAGACCAGAACAAATCAGTAATAAGAAGAGTACAATTAAAGAGGAAGTAAAGGAAGAGCATATAGGACCAGAACAGGATGAAATACCAGAACAGGAAGAAATAGATAATCAGGAACAGGTAGAACATGAAAGTCCACCTGTAAGCCCTGTAATACCTAGACGTTCTACACGTGTAACCAGACCACCTGATAGGTATCAAGCAAGTGTAGTTTGCCAAGTTAGTAAAGTTCCAACTAGTGTTGAAGAACTTAGGATGTATCCTGCAAAGGATCAGGAGAATTGGCACAAGGCAATGGAAAAGGAGTTAAATTCATTAAAGGAAATGAAAGTTTATGAATATACCAAATTACCTTCAGGTGAAAAGTCCATTGGCTGCAAATGGATATTTAAATTAAAAACTGGTAAAAATGGGACTGTTACCCATAAGGCTAGGTTAGTAGCTCAAGGATTTAATCAAACTGCATGTGATTATGATGAAGTATTTGCACCAAATTTAAAGGCAATAACCTTGAGAGCAGCTTTAGTGTGGGCAGCTAAGAAAATTATATTATAAATCATTTAGATGTAGAAACTGCCTATCTGCATGCACCATTGCAGCACACTATATATTTAAGAAAACCAGTAGGTATTAAGGATGATAAAAATAATAATGACTGTTGGAAACTTAAAAAGAGTCCCTATGGATTGAAACAATCTGGTTATGAATGAAACCAATATATTGTAAAAGAGTTAAACAATATAGGATTTAAAGCAGGTTTAGCTGATCCATGTTTATTCAAGAGAGAGACAAATGGAATAGTATCATTATTATTGTTGTTTACAGATGATATTGCTTTAATAACGAAGACTAATAATGAAGCTAGTGAGATAATATCATTATTAAGTAAGAGAATAAAATTAAAGCATTTAGGAGAAATAAGACAGTATTTAGGATTGACAATAAACAAAACCAATAGTGGATTTAAGATATCTCAAGAAGATAAAATTTACCAATTGCTAAAAATGTATAAAATGGAACTTTGTAAACCGGCAAAAACTCCAATGAGTCAGGAATTTTGTCATACTGATACTCAAAGTTCAAAATTTGATAAGACTATTTATCAGTCATTAATAGGTAGTTTATCATATATAAGTAATTGGTCAAGGCCAGATATTGCTTATGGCGTTAATCAATTGGCGAGATATAATGCTGAACCAAATGAACGTCACTGGCAAGCGCTAAAGCGTATATTAAGGTATCTTAAAAGGACAATGCACTATGCATTGTATTTAGAGCCAAAAGATGATTTGATTTTAAGTGCATATGCTGATGCAAGTTTTGCAACAGATATAAAAACTAGGAAATCAACTTCTGGTATGGCTATACTATTAGGTAAAACACTGATTGGTTGGAGGTCAATTAGACAGCAACACATAAGTATGTCCACAATGCAAGCAGAATTTTCATGTTTATCATTATTATGTACTGATTTAATTCTGTATAAACAGTTGTTGTTAGATATGGGAGTAACTGTTAAAGATGCCATTGTAGTGTATGAGGACAATCAAGCAGCCATAAGGTTGGCTACAAATATTGCTGTAAAGACTAGATCTAAGCACACTGACCTTAGATATTTGAATGTTAGACAATCTGTAAAAAATGGTCTGGTAAGATTGGAATACTGCATAACTGAAGAAAATTTTGCAGATGGATTTACAAAAGCCCAAGGTGCAGTAAAGCACAAGGAAAATTGTGAAAACTATGGGTTGAAATTGTAAATATATATATATATATATATATATATATATATATATATATATATATATATATATATATATATATATATATATATATATATATATATATATTATTATATTACCCAAAAGGGGAGAATGTTAGGGATAACATTGTTTACCTAACTTAGTTTGGGTAAAATAATATATAAACTATGTTAGTGAGTTTAAGTGTATGTATCACTTTAAACTGTAAACCAAGTTTTTGGGTGCGGTTGTAAAATCACCATAAGAGGGAGCAAGAGAGCTCACTGTTTGCCTGGCTTATACTGGAATGCTGACAATGATGAATTGATGGTGATAACTGCCTGTTTGCTGAAAGAAGAAAAGGGGTTTGATTTTTCTTCATATCTCTGACTGCAAAAGAGATATATCACTGGACTGATTGATTGTAAGTCTAATGAACTCTTTTTCGACACTGGACTTTGCAAACTGAATAACCCCCAGACTGACTGAACTTAGTGTATGAAATATGGACTGTTTTGACTATGCTATAACTCTTGCTGGAATAAAAACTATTTAACTTGCACAGTGTATCTCTCTTACTGAGTGTAAGCTACTACAACGTTATTATCTCACATATCTGCCTGTCTGCTAGACTGCCGTTGCACGTTCTGCTAGGGTGTATATCCCTAACAACTTTTATTCAATTATATTTCTTTCTATCAAGGTTTTATTAATTCTCAATCAAACATAAACACACAAAATACAAAACATAAAACAAAACATAAAAAGATAAAACCTCCTTAATTATCATTTATACATGTCTTTTCCAAATTTCTCTCCCTTTAGTTTTCCTCCAAGGTTTTATTAATTCACAATCAAACATAGCTAACCAAAACACAAAACATAAAACATAAAACTTCTTTTGAAAAGTGGCTTAGCCCGGGTTACATCTTTTTTACAGACCTAAATCAAATTCATGCTCACCTTATATACCATTCATATCTTATTAGCCATTCTATATTTTCTATATAACTTCTCCCTTCTTTTCGCTCTCTTAATTATATTTTATTTATTTCATCTTATTTCAAAATCATTATGTTTGTATCTTTTGTCCGTTCTTTTCCAATCATCTATTTATCTCTTCTCTTTAGCAAAGAATTTCCTCTGTAATCACTTTTAAAGTGTGACGCCTTTCTACCTTTCCCCTAAAGTAACACTTAAAATAATACATAATTTCCATCCTGATTCTGCTTAGTACATTTTACATGTTGCATTTTAAAATAAAAGAATAATAAACTTATAATATAGTTAAGTATATAATTTCCATTCTAGTTCTAATTCTAATTAATACATTATTTTAGAATAAGAAAATGAAATAGTAAATTTATAATAACATTAAGACAATAACGAATTAAACTATAACTAAGCATTAATCATTTTACACATTCTCTTTAATAGTTTATTTAATATTAAGATCTATCATTATTAAACATTTTAATATTTTATTAAATCTTATAATATTCCAATAAACTATTTCAAATGCAAATACTACAATACTATCTTATGTACTCTTGCAGAATCTTTCTTTAATTATACACTGTCCTCTTCTTCTTCTCCTTCTCCTTCTTCCTCAAGTATTTGCTGGTACGTAGAAACCACCATTTCTAAAAAGTGGAAGACAGCTCCCAAAGAATCCTTGCCATTTTGTTCTTTCTTTTAATTTTTCATATTCCATTTTTAGTTCATCCACAGATGGTGCCATTATAAATTTTTAAGAACAACCCAGATGTTTTTAATCTTAAAGTAATTTCCAAATGTCAAAGTTAGCAAACAATCCAAATGGACAGAAATTATTTCCTCTTCTTCTCTTTGCAATTTTTCCTCCTGGGGCAAAATCCCAAATATATTTTAAAGCCGTATTACAGTTAGTTGCTGGTCTTATAATCTTCAAGGTGTCTCCTCCAACAAATTTTTAAAGATTTTCTTTTTAGTCCTCTCCTTCCCACTTATAACAAAGACCTTATTTTTACCTTAAGGAAGCAGGTTTTTCTGTGCTCATTTGCTTTCTCCATAAGGAAGAGGAGTGAACTTTCCTTCAGCACTTTCGCCGCTGTAGCAACTCCTTTTGGAAACAAATGTATCAATCCAAAAGTCAGATTTCCAGGGTGTTTTAAAAGTAACTATATGTCCCGGTTCAGCCAAGAAAACTTCTCCTTCTGGTTCTTCCTCCTGCACAGTCTTATCCAGTTGAAGATTCCTTTGTGGCTGCCATTTCTGACAGCCGCTCCACTGCCTCAGGAAAAAGTAGTCTAGCCGGATGGGGAAAGGGGGTGCGATATCCCCAGACCCCTGCCCGGATCTCCTCTGTCTTCCACTGCCCCTTTGGGGTAGCGACAACCCCCAAATCCAGTTGGATCGGGGGTACCTCAGCGGCGAGCGCAGCAGGGACCCGCAGAAAAGCGGATTCCTGCCGCCACCGAAGCCTTGCAACCGGAAGTTCCTTGTGCCAGAATGGTTTTTTCTTCATCCTGATTGGTTGGGAGTCTTGGTCTGTGTTTATTGGTCTTGGAGTTTGCTGTGTTCTGCTTGACTGGTGTTTCTAATATCTTCTGTCTGTTTTGTGGCTCTTTTTGTGTCTTGATTGGCTGGTCACATTGTGTTCCTTTATTGGAGGCCTTTAGGGCAGCTTGGCTCCAAGTAAATGGACGGCTATCATTTGTTAGGAAGTGTTAAGCCTGGATTCCCCAACGGGTGTTAAGGAAAACAAACTAAACAGAACGTGCAGTGAAGTCAGATAGGAAGACAGGTAAATGTGTGAGATAAGTTTTCTAGTTAACACGCAGTAAAAATACAGATACGCTTGTGCTATCAAGAATATAGTTTATTCCATTTAAGAATTATAGCATAGTCATATAACGGTCCATTAGTCATATATCAATTTCAGTCAAGTCTTGTCGGGGATACTCTATTTGCAAAGTCCGTGTTGAATAGCCAATGTCAGTTCACTTACAATAAATCAGTCCAATCTTTATTTTCTCTCCGTTGAGAAAAATCAACACTCCTTCTTCTCTCCCCGCTCCAGCAAGAACGCAGTCATAAATCCATCCAGTAATTAGTAAGCCAGAGAGAGCGAGCTGCAATCGTCTCGCTTCTTATATAGTGCTTTTACAACCACACCCTTAATTACATTCTTGCAGTTAAAGTTACACACACTTTAACTAACAAACCATGATACCATATTTATTATTTTTTACCCAAACCAGTTAGGGTAAACAATGTTATCCCTAACATTCTCCCCTTTTGGGTAATAATAATAATATTACAATAATATAACCATTTACACCTTTAAATCATAATTGTTACAACTCTCTTTAAATTTTACAACACCTTGTGCTTTTGTAAACTGGTCTGCAATATTTTCTTTCGTCATGCAGTACTCAAGTTTAATTAGACCATTTTTAACAGATTCTCTAACATTTAAGTATCTTAAATCAGTATGCTTTGATCTAGTCTTTACAGCAATATTAGTAGCTAATTGTATAGCTGCCTGGTTGTCCTCGTACACAATAATGGAATCTTTAACAGTTATACCCATGTCTAATAATAACTGTTTGTACAGAATTAAGTCAGTGCATAGTAATGACAGACATGAAAATTCTGCTTCCATCGTTGACAAGCTAATATGCTGTTGTCTGATTGACCTCCACCCTATTAGTGTCTTATCAAATAATATAGCCATCCCAGATGTTGATTTTCTAGTATTTATGTCAGTTGCAAAACTTGCATCTGCATAGGCACTAAGATTCAAATCACCTTTTGGCTCTAGATACAATGCATGGTGCATTGTTCCTTTAAGATATCTTAAAATTCTCTTTAATGCTTGCCAATGACATTGATGTGGATCATTATTATATCGTGCCAGCTGATTAACACTATAAGCTATATCTGGCCTTGACCAATTGCTTATATATGATAAGCTACCAATCAAAGATTGATATATGGTCTTATCAAATTTGGGACTTTGAGCATCAATTTTGCAAATTTCCTGACTCATTGGAGTCTTTGCAGGCTTACAAAGTTCCATTTTATACAATTTAATTAATTGACAAATTTTATCCTCTTGAGATATCTTAAATCCTTTTGTGGTTTTGTTAATTGTCAATCCTAGATACTTTTTAATTTCACCTAAATGTTTTAATTTTATCCTTTTGGCTAATAATGAAATAATCTCAGTAGCTTCATTATTGGTCTTAGTAATCAAAGCAATATCATCTGTAAATAATAACAATAATGACACCGTTCCATTATTTTCTCTTTTAAACATACATGGATCTGCTAAACCAGATTTAAACCCTATATTGTTTAATCCTTTCACAATATATTGGTTCCATTCATAGCCAGATTGTTTCAATCCATATAAGCTCTTCTTGAGTTTCCAACAATCATTGCTATTTACTTTATTATCATTTATACCAACCGGTTTTTTCAAATATATTGTATGCTGCAATGGTGCATGTAGATATGCAGTTTCTATGTCTAAATGGTTAACTATATAATTATTCTTAGCTGCCCATACTAAAGCTGCTCTTAAAGTTGTAGCCTTAAGATTTGGTGCAAATACCTCATCATAATCAAATACATTTTGGTTAAATCCTTGTGCTACTAATCTAGCTTTATAAGTTACTTTCCCATTATTTCCAGTCTTTACTTTAAATATCCATTTGCACCCAATGGATTTTTCTCCTGGAGGTAATTTGGTTTCTTCATAAATCTTCATTTCCTTTAATGAATTTAACTCTTTTTCCATTGCCTTTTGCCAATTCTCCAGATCCTTAGCAGGATACATCTTAAGTTCATCTATGCTAGAAGGAACTTTATTTACTTGGCAAACAATACTTGCCTGATATCTTTCAGGTGGTCTAGTTATACGCGTTGCGCGTCTAGGTATAACAGGACTTACAGGTGGACTTTCCTTTATTTCCTGTTCTTGACTATCTATTTCTTCTTGATCAATTATTTCCTCTTGATCTGGTTCTATTTGCTCTTCATGGACTTCTTCTTTAATTGGACTTTTCTTATAACTAGTCTTTTCTTTCTGCCTCTTATAGGTTTCTATAATAACATCATTATCTGAATCCTGCTCTAATCTATTCCATCCTATATGTTCTAGGAATTGTGCACTTGCACTGCAGTATACTCTAGATGTACCTGGTTCCCAGAATTTATAAGATCTATGGTTTGCTTGATATCCAACAAAAATTAATCTTTTAGCTCTATGTTGTCCTTTGTGCCTGAGTTGTGTAGGGATATGCACCCATGCTGGTGCACCAAATGTGTGAATATAACTCAAATCAGGTTTCCTACCATGCCACAGAGTGAATGGTAATTCACCTGTAGTTGAATTAACAACATTGTTTAATATGTGATTCCCACACATTATAGCTTCTCCCCACAAATTGTCAGGTAATCCAGAATCAGATAACATTGTTCTTCCCATTGATTGCAGTGTTTGGCCTCTTCTCTCTATAAATGCATTATGTTGAGGCCTATATGGTGCAGACTTTTTATGTTGAATACCTGCCATTCTAAGTCTATTCTGGAATTTATTATTTGTAAATTCCGCACCATTATCTGTTATAAGAGTTACTAATTTCTTTTTAGTTTTTCTCTCTGCAAATTTTAACCAATTAAAGAAATTTGTATACGTTTCAGTTTTTCTCTTCATTAAAAAACAGAAACCATACCTAGAATAGTGGTCCATTATGCTTAATATGTATCTAGAACCACCTACACTTGGCTTTTTAGGACCTATTATATCAGCAAATACTACCTCTAAAGGCTCTTTGGTAGTAAATCCATCAACTCTATTTGCCGGTATAACTTTGCTTTTGTTTTGATTACAAGCAGAACATTGCAAATACTTATTATAAGGTTTCAAACTTATTCCTTTAGATAGTTGAACAGT
This sequence comes from Notechis scutatus, assembly GCF_049901735.1. NCBI lineage: Eukaryota > Metazoa > Chordata > Lepidosauria > Squamata > Elapidae > Notechis > Notechis scutatus. The sequence goes on from NW_028263163.1 coordinate 120,006, forward strand.
TCTCTTAATCATTTTAAAATTTAAATGACCTAACCTTCGGTGTAACAAGTGAATACATTCATCATGAGGTTTCTTATTATCATAAACCGTGTTAGCCACCTTTAAACCATTATCATTTAACACATATAAGTCACCTCTTAAAGATGCAGTAATTTTCTTACCTTCTTTTTCAATTAAACAAGTATCTCCCCTAAAGGTAACTATGTATCTTAATCTAACCAACATTCTAACAGAAAGCAAATTAAATTTAAGTTGAGGTACATATAACATTCTTATGTTCTCATTTATAGTAGAACAATGAGCTATACCTTCACCTTTTGCTTTAATTTTCCATCCGTTTCCCAATGAGATATGCTGTGAACTCATGGACATTTTTAAAAAAAATTTGTTATCATTTGTAATACAGTGGGACGCACCACTGTCAACCACCCATAAATTATTATTTACAACTCCATTACTATACATTGCTAACTCATAATTCTTATTTCTTCTTTGATGGCTTACAGCATTCTGGCTTGCATTCTGGCGCTTTGGTTTCTTACAAAATCTTGCAAAATGTCCTCTCCCTCCACAATTAAAACACTTTTTAATTGTGTATGCAGTAGGAGATTCATTATTTTCCCTTTTAGGTTGCTCCCTCCTTAACTGATCTCTTTCAAGCCTTCTTCTGGCCTCTTCAATCAATCTGCCAGTGATATCAGTTAAAGTTAGGCTTTCTTTAGGCAATATTTCAAGGGAAGTTACGTAGTCATCAAAACTTTCGTCTAATGAAGATAGAATTATGTAGACCTGGTGTAGCTCAGAGAAAATTAACTCCTTCTCATGAAGTTCTTGGAAAATGCTTTTCATAGTATTCAAATGACTCAGCATATCACCATTCTTTTGGAGATACGTGCGGAAAAGATTCCGTGTTAGATTTATGTGAGCACCAACGTTATCTCGGACATAAATCCTCCTCAGTTTTTGCCAACACACAACAGCTGTTTGCTCTCCTCGTATATGAACAAGTTGCTGATCAGTTAATGTTAGACCTATGATGAAAAGTGCTTGTTCATTTTTCTGTTTAAAGTCTTGTATCTTTTGACTATCTTCCTCATCTTCAGGATCCCATTCTTCTACGTTTGGTGGATTTTCAAATATGTTCCACAGACCTTCTCTTCGTAGAAGTAGACTACATTTCATAGACCATGAAAAATAGTTTGTTCCATCCAGCTTGGATATAAGGGACAAACTTTGTAGACTGACTTGTGCCATGTTTCACTATATGGATATAAAACTATAATTGATAAAACACAGCTGTCTGTTTACTGTAACGTGTAACAACACAAAATCTCACTTTTTACATAAACCTGTTTTTATCCTAGTTAAACTGACTTTGCAGTCTCTCTGGGCCCATAACCAGTGTTAAGCCTGGATTCCCCAACGGGTGTTAAGGAAAACAAACTAAACAGAATGTGCAGCGAAGTCAGATAGGAAGACAGGTAAATGTGTGAGATAATTTTTCTAGTTAACACGCAGTAAAAATACAGATACGCTTGTGCTATCAAAAATATAGTTTATTCCATTTAAGAATTATAGCATAGTCATAATAAACAGTCCAGTAGTCATATATCAATTTCAGTCAAGTCTTGTCGAGGATACTCTATTTGCAAAGTCCGTGTTGAATAGCCAATGTCAGTACACTTACAATAAATCAGTCCAATCTTATCTTCTCTCCGTTGAGAAAAATCAACACTCCTACAAGAACGCAGTCATCAATCCATCCAGTAATTAGGGATCAGTAAGCCAGAGAGAGCGAGCTGGAATTGCCTCGCTTCTTATATAGTGCTTTTACAACCACACCCTTAATTATATTCTTGCTGTAAAAGTTACACACACTTTAACTAACAAACCATGATACCATATTTATTATTTTTACCCAAACCAGTTAGGGTAAACAATGTTATCCCTAACAGAAACCATTGAAAATCCACATGATTTTCATGTGCGAGCTTTTCCTGTGGAGTTATCCCAAGGCATAACTTTTGAAGCAGAGCTCAGATTTCAAAATTAAGCTCATTTTCATGTTCTATGGGGTGGAAACCATTGAAAATCCAAACGATTTACGTGTGCGAGGTTTTCCTGTGGAGTTATCCCAAGGCATATCTCAAAATGGAAAGTATAATTCAATTTATTAGGAATACATAACTTTTGAAGCAGAGCTCAGATTTCAAAATTAAGTTCCTTTTCATGTTCTATAGGGTCAAAAACATTGAAAATCCACATGATTTTCGTGTGCGAGCTTTTCCTGTGGAGTTATCCCAAGGCATATCTCAAAAAGGATGGTAGAACTCCATTTAGTAGGAATACATAACTTTTGAAGCAGAGCTCGGATTTCAAAATTAAGCTCATTTTCATGTTCTATGGGGTTGAAAACATTTATTTATTTATTTATTTATTTATTTATTTGATTTGCCAATTGTTTACAAGATAATAAGTATAAGTGTATACATAGTTGTGAATACATGAAATGGGTACATATAAGAAAAATAAAAGAATAAGAGAAACAATAGGACAGGGACGGTAGGCACGTTGGTGCGCTTATGCACGCCCCCTACAGACCTCTTAGGAAAGGGGTGAGGTCAATAGTAGACAGTCTAAGGTTAAAGTTTTTGGGGTTTGGGGAAGAGACTACAGAGTCGGGTAGAGTATTCCAGACATTGACCACTCTATTGCTGAAGTCGTATTTCCTGCAATCAAGTTTGGTGCGGTTTACTTTGAGTTTGTATCTATTGTGTGCTCTTGTGTTGTTATGGTTGAAGCTGAAGTATTCATTGACAGGTAGGACATTGCAATGTATGATTTTATATACCATGCTTAAGTCAGACCGAAGACGGCGTAATTCAAGGTTTTCTAGTTCTAGAATTTCAAGTCTGGTGGCATAAGGTATTCTACAACGAGTAGAAGAGTGGAGAACTCTTCTTGTGAAATATTTCTGGACTTTCTCAATTGTGTTAATATCAGATACGTAATGAGGGTTCCAGACTGATGAACTGTATTCGAGTATTGGTCTAGCAAATGTTTTGTATGCTCTGGTTAGTAGTGTGATATTTCCAGAGAAAAAGCTACGTAGGATTAGGTTAACAACTCTTAATGCCTTTTTGGCTATGTAGTTGCAGTGGGCTCTAGCACTTAGATCATTAGAGGTGAGTATTCCAAGGTCCTTTACAGAGTTTGGGTCATCAACAAGATCTTGGCTATTCAGCTTGTATTTTATTTTCTGATTTTTTTTGTCAATATGTAGGACAGAGCATTTATTTGTTGAGATTTGAAGTTGCCATTTGTTTGACCATTCAGATACATAGTCAAGATCTTTTTGTAGGGTAGCAGTATTGTCTGTGGTATTGAACAGCTTTACATCATCAGCAATTGCTCTTAATATGATCACAGAGGTCGTTTATGTAGAGTATGAAGAGAGTTGGTCCTAGAACACTGCCCTGGGGGACACCACTATTGACAGGTACTGGATTTGATAGGACGCTCCTGATTTTGACCATTTGTTGTCTGTTTGACAGGAATGCTTCTATCCAGTTATTCAGTTGTCCAGAGATACCATAGGATTTTATTTTTAGGAGTAGTTTGTCATGTACCACTGAATCAAAGGCTTTACAGAAGTCTATGTAGATTGCGTCTATTGCTTTGCCTTGGTCGAGTTGTGTCGTCCATATGTTTTTGCAGTGTAAGAGTTGCAGATTACAGGATAGTTTCTTTCTGAAACCAAATTGTTCATTGGAGAGTAGGTTGTTTGTCTCTAAGTGGAGGATGATGGATTGGTTAATAATTGATTCCATGACTTTACAGGTGACGCAGCATAAGGAGATTGGCCTGTAATTTTCAACTAGGCTTGGGTCTCCCTTTTTGAAGATGGGGATGACTGTGGCTTGTGACCATAGGTTAGGCAAGGAGCTGGTCCTGAAAGATTTTTCAAAGATTATGCTTAGAGGTTTGGCTATGGCAGTGGATAGCTTTCTTAAGAAGTAGGCACATATTCCATCCGGTCCAATAGATAGAGATGGTTTTAGATTGCGTAGTGATTTTTTAACATTGTCTTCTGTGAAATCGATATGTATTAGATCATTGTTGTTATCTGTGGTACGGCTAGGAAATACTGGGCATGATCCATTGCTGTTTACAAATACTGAGCCAAGAATGTGTTAAAGATGTTGGCTTTAATGGTGTCGTCGTTGCAGTCTTTACCATCAGGTCCTATCAAGGGAGGGATGGACCTTGAGTCTTTTAGTTTGTTGTTTACAAAATTGTAAAAAGCACGGGTGGAATTGGTGCTTAGAAGGTTTTCCTCTTGTTTAATGTGATAATTGGTGCATTCGGTCTTTATCTGGTGGCATAAATTTTTGTATCGGTTTTTGAAATTGGCAACGTGACCAGATTTGTTTGATCTCTTTTTGGATTGAAGTTTCCTTATTGATATGGGTAATCTGCTTTTTTGTTTTGTTTTGGGAGTTGTTGTTGGAACATATAGTTTGATGACTCTTTTGACTTCAAGTAAAAATATGTTGTAATGGTCTTTTACAGTATTGCATCCAGTGAATAGAGATTGCCAATCAAGGGATGAGAGATCGTTGTCTATAAGATCATAGTTGCCTTTTTTGAAGTTACAATTGGGGATTACATCATTGTGGTGATTTTTGTGTGGACGTATGTTGAGACATAAGTCAATCATATTGTGGTCACTACTGGAAAAGGGTTCTTTAGTTTGTATTCCATAAATTAAATTCAAACTATTGCAGAAGATGAGATCGAGGCAGTTGTTTAGTCTAGTATTGTTGGTTACTAGTTGTTCCAGTCCCAGATTTGTAATAGCATTGTAGAAGGTTGTGTGTATGATTTCAGTTGTACAATCATTTAGGGTCCAGTCAATATGAGGCAGATTGAAATCACCAAGAAGGATAAAAGGGTATGGGCAGGATGCAGCCCATGTTAGTAATGTATTTAGCTTGTTTACATGTTCGATGTCATAATCAGGTGCTCTGTAACATAGTAAGAATCGAATTGTGATATTTAAGGATAGTTCACAGATGATGGTCTCAGGAAGAGCAAGCTCCTGGGTAACTTGGATATTTCTTAGATGTAAGGACTTTTTATAGAAGATAGCAACACCACCTCCTCTACGAATTTCACGATCTGATCGGTAAACATGATAGTCTCTTACTGTGGTAATGGAGTCAGGGAGAGATGCATTGAGCCATGTTTCACAGACAAATATAATGTCGAATTTAGCCATATTTAGTAGGAGGAAAAATTCAGGTATTTTATTCACGAGGCTTCTTGCATTGAGTAGTTTGCATTTAAGGCCAGCAGTAGTTGGAATTGAGGTAGTTAGGGGCGTGCATGCCTAGTCTTGGGTGATGGTGGATCAGTTGAGGTAGGGTTGTAGTTGAGGGTTAAAGCTGAGTTGCGGGTTGTGTGGCTTACTTTTGATACAGTCAGCATGGTAGTCAATGTACAGGTCCTTCTCTCCATTGTCTAGACGTTTTTTGAGTTCAGTGCAGAGTACACGGGAGCGGGCACGTTGCTGTATGGTTATGTCAGGGCGACAACGGAGGTTCTTATGGTTGGTGTTGGTTTTGGCGAGTGAATTTATAGTGTAAATGAATTTATGTTTGCTTGATTCATTTTTGCAAATGACCCTGCACAAGCGTGGGGCCACAGAGCCGTCTCTGTTTTTGAGCTCTCGGCCAATGCGGGAAATGTCAAGTATTTCATCAGCGGAGATGGTTGATAATCACTGATGATGTTTCAGACAGTTGTGATGTCATCATTGTCATTGATGTCCTCTAGACCAGTGATCCCCAACCTTTTGATGCCGCGCCCGGTACCGGCATCAGCTGGGTGCCGCGCCCGGTACCAGCATCAGCTGGGCGCCGCCATCTTTTTGATGAAAAAGTGCTTCCGGTGACCTCACCGAAGCACGCTTTCATCAAAAAAGATGGCGGCGCATGCTCGGTGAGCTTTTCCGGTAGAAATGGCTGTCTACCGGAAAAGCTCTCACGGCGCTAGCGCCGCCATCTTTTTGATGAAACGCGCTTCCGTGAGCTTTCCCGGAAAAGCTCACCGGAAGCACTTTTTCATGAAAAAAAGATGGCGGCGCCCAGCAAGCCGCGGCCCGGTAGGAGTTGTTCCGCGGATCGGTACCGGTCCGCGGACCGGTGGTTGGGGACCCCTGCTCTAGACCAGTGGTCCCCAACCTTTTTGTACCAGGACCGGTTTCAAGCAGAAAATTTTTGCAAGGACCGGGGGGAGGGGGAGAGAAGAGAAGGAGGCTTCGTCTCTCGCTGCTCCACCATCCAAGGAAGAAACTGCTTCAAAGAAGCGGGGGCTTTTCCTGTCGCCGCAGCTATTCTGAAGCGCCCGTTCACCCCCACTCCCACCCCGCCTGCGCACGCGTGCGCGCGCTTCAATCCACAGTGTCCCGTTCTGCCTGCCTGCCTGCCTGCCTTAGTTTCTGGTTGTTTGGGAGCAGCTTCGGCTGAGAATAATAACTATTCGCCTCTTTACTCAGCCGAAGCTGTTCCGATTCAACCATTAACGAAGGCAGGCAGGCAGGCAGAACGGAGCACTGGGTTGAACCGCGGACGGGGTGGGGTGGGGAGAAACGGGCGCTTCGGGAAGCTGCGGCGACAGGAAAAGCCACCCCCGCTTCTTTGAAGCAGTTTCTTCCTGTGCTGGTGGAGGAGCGAGAGAGCGACTGAGAGAGCTGACCCAGAGAGAAGGACAGGCTTCGGTTGCTTCCTCCCTCCCCTTCTTTCATTTGTGTCCTTGATCCCGATCCCAGCAGCATTCACCGAAGGTGAAGAAAGCCGCCATTTTTTTAAAAAAATTCTTTGCGGCCTGGTAGAGAGTGCTCCACGGCCCGGCACGGTCCGCGGCCCGGTGGTTGAGGACCCCTGCTCTAGACCAAATAAGATGGCGTTTGGACGTTTCCGTTCACGCTCAACAGCTTCTCTGATGAGGATTGGGATATCAATATTTGTCTGGGTTGTGTTTTTTGTGGATTGGGTTTTGGATTGGGTTGTGGTTGTTGGGTAGAGATGTGGTTTGTAGCTATTGGATGTTCAGGTTTTTGCGTTGTGTCTTTTTTTTCAAGTTTGGATATTCTTTCTTTTATGGCGTCCAGGGATGCTACTATGGTGTTAAGAGATGTTTCAATGGTTTCAATGGTATCAACTCTTTCCAACAGATCCAGTTTGGGTTTGCATGATTTGCAGAGATATGAAAACTCATTGGATGATTCCAGGTATTGAATAAATTGCTTGGTTAATCCCAAGCAGTCATGATGAGCGTATTTTTTACACAGAGAACATTTGATGGAGTTTTCATTATCCTTTAGATTTTTGTAGCATTTAAGGCATGTGCAGGAGTCTTGTGGTTCATTGGTGGGGATTATCTTCTCTTTAGGTTGTGGTTTGGCATTGGATTTTCTTTTTGGCATGGTAGGTTTGTTAAGATAGTACGTTGATTGAATTAATTAAAGGAACAATTTTGGGTAATCTAGATAGCCAATATCACACCAATCAATCAATTGCAGTCATCTCTCTAGTCAGATAATATTCCTGAGCAACAATCAGCCTAATCAATTAATTACTCTAATCACTAATCAATTAATTACACTAATCATTAATCACACTGTTCATTTAAATTCACTAAATCATTGATTTTACTATTCAATTACATGAATCTTGATCTTTTAAACTATTCAGTAATCACACTATTTGCACTAAACACTCTAATCACACTAATCAATTAAAACAATAAATCAATTAAACCATTAATAAAATATTTTATAGAAATTGATTATCTAACCGTAGATATAGGTGATGAGGTAGAAAAGTTGTAAGTTTTGAGGTAATGAATTAATCAGTGTTTGATTAAAGTAATGAGGTAGTATTAAGAGTCTGCAAGGAAAGGGTTAATTGTTTTACTAGCAGCTGTAGTTGACTGAATGAGAGGAATTTATTGCTCTTTGTAATAGCAGATTGCTATTACTCTGTAAACAAAAGGTTTTAACACGATGTTCAAAGGGTTTTTGAAATAGAGTAAAACTTGCTGAATTAAACACTTTGACTACAATCAATATGTCTCTGAATAAGATTGTTTTGCAATAGTTTCTTAACGCTCTTCAAGTTGAGTAGTAGTAAAAATACAGTCCAGAAGTTTGGGTTAACCAATGCAATCTGTCCTTTACTTTTAACTAAATCTGACAGTAACTCCAGATCGTTAATCGCAGCTATTTTCCTCCTTAGAGTCCCACTTTCCAAGGAAAATTCCACTGCAGAAATTGGAGTGATTTTTTACCAAGATTAAGCACGCTGTTACAAGATCTTTCCTTTCTTTTTTACTTCTGTCACAGCTTTGATTTAGCCATGCTAAGTCCCTTTTTAGTTCGGATGGAGAGGTTTTCTTCGAGTCAGTCTCAAAAGCATTCCTCTGCCGTCCAGGGTGACTTTTGGCTACAAAGAGCCTCAGGGCTTTTTCCTCCCTCGTTGTTTTTTTTCTGCCAGCTGACCAATGTGGCGGTGAAAACTGCGTGGGGGATATTAAAGGAAATGCATTGTCTGGCGTGGAAGATAACTTCTATCAGCTGTGTGAGGGATTTAAATGAAGGTAGGTTGTTAGCACTCCGCAGGCAGGCTCCGAGTGAAGGAAAGGGCTTCACTTCTCTGGGGAAGGAGAGGAGGGCTCCGGATCTGTTAGCAGGAATATTTGGGCTCCACAGCTTCAGAATCTAGCGTTTTTGGGCTTGTTTTTTTGGACTCAGGTTTACTCACGGTTACTGGTGTAACAGCAGCTTTAAAAGTGGTTTCTGGTGCAGGTGATGGCTTTATAGGGAGATAGTGGTCCAGGAGCGAGAGCTTCACCTTCCTTATTTATTTATTTATTTATTTATTTGATTTGCCAATTGTTTACAAGATAATAAGTATAAATGTATACATAGTTGTGAATACATGAAATGGGTACATATAAGAAAAATAAAAGAATAAGAGAAACAATAGGACAGGGACGGTAGGCACGTTGGTGCGCTTTATGCACGTCCCCTACAGGCCTCTTAGGAAAGGGGTGAGGTCAATAGTAGACAGTCTAAGGTTAAAGTTTTTGGGGTTTGGGGAAGAAACTACAGAGTCGGGTAGAGTATTCCAGACATTGACCACTCTATTGCTGAAGTCGTATTTCCTGCAATCAAGTTTGGTGCGGTTTACTTTGAGTTTGTATCTATTGTGTGCTCTTGTGTTGTTATGGTTGAAGCTGAAGTATTCATTGACAGGTAGGACATTGCAATGTATGATTTTATATACCATGCTTAAGTCAGACCGAAGACGGAGTAATTCAAGGTTTTCAAGTTCTAGAATTTCAAGTCTGGTGGCATAAGGTATTCTACAACGAGTAGAGGAGTGGAGAACTCTTCTTGTGAAATATTTCTGGACTTTCTCAATTGTGCTAATATCAGATACGTAGTGTGGGTTCCAGACTGATGAACTGTATTAGAGTATTGGTCTAGCAAATGTTTTGTATGCTCTGGTTAGTAGTGTGATATTACCAGAGAAAAAGCTACGTAGGATTAGGTTAACAACTCTTAATGCCTTTTTGGCTATGTAGTTGCAGTGGGCTCTAGCACTTAGATCATTAGAGGTGAGTATTCCAAGGTCCTTTACAGAGCTTGAGTCATCAACAAGATCTTGACTATTCAGCTTGTATTTTATTTTCTGATTTTTTTTGCCAATATGTAAGACAGAGCATTTATTTGTTGAGATTTGAAGTTGCCATTTGTTTGACCACTCTGATACATAGTCAAGATCTTTTTGTAGGGTAGCAGTATTGTCTGTGGTATTGAACAGCTTTACATCATCAGCGAAGAGAACGCAATTGCTCTTAATATGATCACAGAGGTCGTTTATGTAGAGTATGAAGAGAGTTGGTCCTAGAACACTGCCTTGGGGAACACCACTATTGACAGGTACTGGATTTGATAGTACGCTCCCGATTTTGACCATTTGTTGTCTGTTTGACAGGAATGCTTCTATCCAGTTATTCAGTTGTCCAGAGATACCATAGGATTTTATTTTTAGGAGTAGTTTGTCGTGTACCACTGAATCAAAGGCTTTACAGAAGTCTATGTAGATTGCGTCTATTGCTTTGCCCTGGTCGAGTTGTGTCGTCCATATGTTTTTGCAGTGTAAGAGTTGCAGATTACAGGATAGTTTTTTTCTGAAACCAAATTGTTTATTGGAGAGTAGGTTATTTGTCTCTAAGTGAAGGATGATGGATTGGTTAATAATTGATTCCATGACTTTACAGGTGATGCAGCATAAGGAGATTGGCCTGTAATTTTCAACTAGGCTTGGGTCTCCCTTTTTGAAGATGGGGATGACTGTGGCTTGTGACCATAGGTTAGGCAAGGAGCTGGTTCTGAAAGATTTTTCAAAGATTATGCTTAGAGGTTTGGCTATGGCAGTGGATAGCTTTCTTAAGAAGTAGGCACATATTCCATCCGGTCCAATAGATAGAGATGGTTTTAGGTTGCGTAGTGCTTTTTCAACATTGTCTTCTGTGAAATCGATATGTATTAGATCATTGTTGTTATCTGTGGTACGGCTAGGAAATACTGGGCATGATCCATTGCTGTTTACAAATACTGAGCCGAAGAATGTGTTAAAGATGTTGGCTTTAATGGTGTCGTCGTTGCAGTCTTTACCATCAGGTCCTATCAAGGGAGGGATGGACCTTGAGTCTTTTAGTTTGTTGTTTACAAAATTGTAAAAAGCACGGGTGGAATTGGTGCTTAGAAGGTTTTCCTCTTGTTTAATGTGATAATTGGTGCATTCGGTCTTTATCTGGTGGCATAAATTTTTGTATCGGTTTTTGAAATTGGCAACGTGACCAGATTTGTTTTTCCGCCAGAGTGATCTCTTTTTGGATTGAAGTTTCCTTATTGATATGGGTAATCTGCTTTTTTGTTTTGTTTTGGGAGTTGTTGTTGGTACATATAGTTTGATGACTCTTTTGACTTCAAGTAAAAATATGTTGTAATGGTCTTCAACAGTATTGCATCCAGTGAATAGAGATTGCCAATCAAGGGATGAGAGATCGTTGTGTATAAGATCATAGTTGCCTTTTTGAAGTTACAATTGGGAATTACATCATTGTGGTGATTTTTGTGTGAACGTATGTTGAGACAAAAGTCAATCATATTGTGGTCACTACTGAAAAGGGTTCTTTAGTTTGTATTCGTAAATTAAATTCAAACTATTGCAGAAGATGAGATCGAGGCAGTTGTTTAGTCTAGTGTTGTTGGTTACTAGTTGTTCCAGTCCCAGATTTGTAATAGCATTGTAGAAGGTTGTGTGTATGATTTCAGTTGTACAATCATTTAGGGTCCAGTCAATATGAGGTAGATTGAAATCACCAAGAAAGATAAAAGGGTATGGGCAGGATGCAGCCCATGTTAGTAATGTATTTAGCTTGTTTACATGTTCGATGTCATAATCAGGTGCTCTGTAACATAGTAAGAATCGAATTGTGATATTTAAGGATAGTTCACAGATGATGGTCTCAGGAAGAGCAAGCCCTGGGTAACTTGGATATTTTTTAGATGTAAGGATTTTTTATAGAAGATAGCAACACCACCTCCTCGACGATTTTCACGATCTGATCGGTAAACATGATAGTCTTTTACTGTGGTAATGGAGTCGGGGAGAGATGCATTGAGCCATGTTTCACAGACAAATATAATGTCAAAGTTAGCCATATTTAGGAGGATGAGAAATTCAGGTATTTTATTCACAAGGCTTCTTGCATTGAGTAGTTTGCATTTAAGGCCGGCAGTAGTTGGAATTGAGGTAGTTGGGGCGTGCGTGCTAGTCTTGGGTGATGGTGGATCGGTTGAGGTAGGGTTGTGGTTGAGGGTAAAAGCTGAGTATTGGGTTGCGTGGCTTACTTTTGATACAGTCAGCATGGTAGTCAATGTACAGGTCCTTCTCTCCATTGTCTAGACGGTTTTTGAGTTCAATGCGGAGTACACGGAGCGGGCACGTTGCTGTATGGTTAGGTCAGGGCGGCAACGGAGGTTCTTATGGTTGGTGTTGGTTTTGGCAGTGAGTTTATAGTATAAATGAATTTACGTTTGCTTGTTTCATTTTTGCAAATGACTCTGCACAGGCGTGGGGCTACAGAGCCGTCACTGTTATTGAGCTCTCGGCCAATGCGTGAAATGTCAAGTATTTCATCAGCGGAGATGGTTGATGCTTGATAATCCCTGATGATGTTTCGGACAGTTGTGATGTCATCATTGTTATTGGTGACCTCTAGACCAAATAAGATGGTGTTTGGACGTTTCCGTTCACGCTCAACAGCTTCTCTGATGAGGATTGGGATATCAATATTTGTCTGGGTTGTGTTTATTTGTGGATTGGGTTGTGGTTGTTGGGTAGAGATGTGGTTTGTAGCTATTGGAAGTTCAGGTTTTTGCATTGTTTCTTTTTTTTCAAGGTTGGATATTCTTTCTTTTACGGCGTCCAGGGATGCTACTATGGTTTCAATGGTATCAATTCTTTCCAACAGATCCAGTTTGGGTTTGCATGCGTCCAGGGATGCTACTATGGTTTCAATGGTATCAATTCTTTCCAACAGATCCAGTTTGGGTTTGCATGAATTGCAGTAATATGGAAACTCATTGGATGATTCCAGGTATTGAATAAATTGCTCGGTTAATCCCAAGCAGTCATGATGAGTGTATTTCTTACACAGAGAACATTTGATGGAGTTTTCATTATCCTTTAGATTTTTGTAGCATTTAAGGCATGTGCAGGAGTCTTGTGGATCATTGGTGGGGATTATGTTCTCTGTAGGTAGTGCTTTGGCATAGGATTTTTTCTTGTCATGGTAGGTTTGTTAAGATGGTACATTGATTAAATTAATTAATGGAACAATATCACACCAATCAATCATCAATTGCAGTAATCTCTCTAGTCAGATAATATTTCTGGGCAACAATCAGCCTAATCAATTAAATATTCTAAACACTAATCAATTAATTACACTAATCATTAATCACACTGTTCATTTAAATTCACTAAATCATTGATTTTACTATTCAATTAAAATTACATGCATATTGATCTTTTCAACTAGTCAGTAATAACACTATTTGCACTAAACACTCTAGTCACACTAATCAATTAGGACCATAAATCAATTGAACCATTAATAAAATATTTTATAGAAATTGATTATCTAACCGTAGATATAGGTGATGAGGTAGAAAAGTTGTAAGTTTTGAGGTATTGAGTTAATCAGTGTTTGATTAAAGTAATGAGGTAGTATTAAGAGTCTGCAAGGAAAGGGTTAATGCTGTTGTTGACTGAGAGGAAATTGTTGCTCTTTGTAATAGTAGATTGCTATTACTCTGTAAACAAGACTGTAATACGATGCTCAAAGGGTTTTTGAAACAGTGAAAAACTTTCCTAAGCTGTTCAAGTTGAGTAGTAGGAGAAAATACAGTCACGTGGCTTGGGTTTACTTATCCGATTTGTCATTTACTTCCAACTAAATCTGGTAGTAATGCCAGAGTTAATCGCAGCTATTTTCCTTCTTAGAGTTCGACTTTCCAAGGAAAATTCCACTGCAGAAATTGGAGTGATTTTCTACTAGGATTGATCTTGGTGAGGTAGATGTGGAAGGCATGTGGTTTCTTATTGTTTGAAATGGCTTCAAAGTGATTGATTTTTGGTGATTTAATGGACCTCAGTTCTCCATAATTAACAGCCGTTCAGAATCACACCCTCTGTCAGTTCCGTCTCTTTCTCTGCAGCTTAAAATCACACTGCCCACCAGTCACAGCTCATTGAATGGCTCAAAATCAGTCTCTCTGTAAGTGTCCAAATCACACACTCATAAATTACAGCTCGTCCAGGCTCTTATCTCTCTCCGCTTCTCCTCAAGTCTTGGTCTCTCCTCCCTCTTTGTTTGTCCCTGCCAGCTATCCACTGGCTCCGGGGAAACTTGTCTGGGGGATTTGAAATGAGACACGTTGTCTGGCGTGGAAGATTCTCCGATTAGCTGTGTGTGGGATTTAAATGAAGGTGCGTTGTTTGTGCTCCACTGGCTCCAGCTCGCTTGAGTTCCACCGGTGTGGTTAATAGGGATCGAGGGAAGGAGCTCTGCTTCTCTGGGGAGGGCTCTGGAATTCAGTGTTGTTACGTTTTTGGAATTCAGCGCTCCTGCTAGCAGGAGCTCCGCTGGCTTGATAAGGGCTCCAGGGCTTCGGAATCCAGCGTTTTTATTTTTATTTTTTGAGGTGGGCTCCAGTTTACTCACGGTTTCTGGCGCAGGTGGTAGCTTTGAAGGTGATTTCTGGTGCAGGCGGTGGCTTTATAGGGTGATAGTGCTCCAGGAGAGAGAGCCTCACCTTCCTAGTTGGGCGCCGCCATCTTACATCTTCCTAGTTGGGCGTCGCCATCCTCATCGTTCTATGAAGATATTGGATCTGTTGTTCATCCCCCCCACCCCACTCACCTTACCAGATAGACAAAAACACACACAAACCTGTGGAACTTTGTAGGTGCCTACAAACGTTGACATCTGGATGGAGATGTCCCTGGCAGCTCCATCAATCAGAGCCAGGAGGTTGTCCTTCCTCCCACAGCCGTAGTTGGAGACATTGGCTTCTCCAGTGGATAGAATGTCCAGCAAGGCATCTGAAGTATGGAAGGTGCTTCCATAGTTGTCATGGATGTTGTAACCAAGTGTGAGATTGTGCAGGAGCTGGGAATTCTTGCTGACCATTTGAATAGCAAAAATTGACTTTAGGGTATTTGTTAGAGCAGAACTCTTCCTATTGTAAAAACAATATTCACGTTATTATATTCAGTAGTAACAACAAATGTTTTTAAAATATATAATCCGTCACAAACCTACTAAGCCTTAGGCCAACATTGATCCAAATCCAATGATCAATTATGCAAATGAGAGACGCAACTACAATTGTTTCAGTCACTACTTAAACAAAGATCATTATTCAAGTGATGAACTCATGAACGAACTGAGAAAGGAAAATCACCTGGATTTCATTCAGGTTTTTTAAAAACTCCATCTTTGGATTTTACTCTCTTCCACAAAGTAAGGCAAAAAAGGGAAGCCATGGAAATCAAAATCATTCAGGAAATTAGACAGGTCCTGAGGTACAAAAATAAGTGAAATACGAAGAAAAGGAGAGTGTTAGAATTGCACATGGAGGGAGTGCAACTCCATCACCCTGCATGACTTACGAAGAAGAAGGTATAGGAGGGCTATTGAAGGGCAACATTATAGGCGACACATATGTTTCAGTTGTGACCACACCAATGAGATGGTCTCCTGGCCTGTAAAAGCTCCATGGATTGTTCCCATCCTGGTGCTCCAAACTCAATGGGCATTTCCTTCTCAGCTTCCCACAGACTGATGGGGACACCAGCAGCAGCAGCAGCAGAAGCAGGAGGTCCATCATTCGTGGCATTAATCAATCCACTTCCTGTTTCTAACACAAACAACAGGAACAGTTGGAAAAATTCAAAGACTCTGAGAAGTGCCAGTGGCTTTCCTGATCTAAACAGAGAATCACTCAGTTTCATCTGCAAAGGAGAGAAAGGTGCAATCAAGAGCAGAGCCTGTACCTGTCCCAAAACTTGGTCCCAGAGAGCTTCACCCAAGGAATTTATCCTTTTCTGATACAAGATCCTTTGCATGTGGCTTCAGTCTAATGCCTGCATCAAAGTCAAAAACTGGAGATATAGCATCACAGGTCTCAAAGGCCCAGATGGTCATAATTACAGCAAGAAGCAACTTCTCCTCTTGGGATCCTGAACTTTTCTGGGCTCCATCTGCAGAGGAGAGGCTGGAATAAAACATGTTAATAAAAATTACAATTACACCCTGGGATCATTGTTCTGTTGTGGTTGTGGTCCTTCC
>NW_028263163.1:136101-163459 GCF_049901735.1 Notechis scutatus
GATCCGTTTCCTGTTCCTTTTCTCCTGGGTCTCCAGTGGGGCTTTCTGGGTGCATCTTCTGCGGCCTTTGACAGAAAAGACGTGCTTGGAAAGGGAACAGCGAAAATAATGATCTTGAAACGGATCTTCCACAAAGAAATGGGGTTCAAAGGCAGCATCTGTTGGCCTTTTTTTGACAGATAACCAAAATTCAAAATACTATGGATGTATTTGAGAGGTATGTGCTTCTTTATTGTATACGGTGCAAAATTTGTGAGGATCCAGACTTTCCCTTCAATGGGTCCTGGCAAATGCATAAGTGCTTCATGGAAAGGAAGAATTCTGTTCCACATTGAAAAAAATTCTATGAAGTGGACAAAGACGTTGACTTGTCTCCACTTAGAGAGGGCCTCCCTGAGGGGTGCTGTTTGTCCAGTTGTTGTGAATCATTGTGATATAACCACACAAATTCCATTCCTGACAAGCATCGGAGGGAAAGTCCTCATGAAATTATCTCCCTTTTCTGTGTCTGAAGCAAAGAGGCCAATCAGGGTCCATCTGAAATGGAGGAGCAGCTGGACAATTGCTGGGTATTGGAATCCTTCTTTGGGGAGCATCTGGTGGAAAAAAGGGAATCTCCTTTTATCAATCAGAGCCTCTGAAGGAATTACAGCAGTGATCTGAAAAAGTAATGAAGAATGCTGTGTTATAATGTGGTCCAGATCAACTCCAAAATATTACTTATTGACAAACCCAATTTTGTTTTGATGAATATATAAGAATAGTTTGTTCCTTAGTCATGGTTTAAAATATTTAAGACAGAATATTAACAAGATTGTCTATAAAAATGGAACGCAAAATCATATTAAACAAAAAAAACAATAAAAATGCAATGTAAATTTCTGTGTCACCCATACAATTCCAACAATTAGATTCAAATTTGCAGATGTTAGATAAAATGTCTGGATCTAAGATATAGGGCTGTATTATATGCTATTTTTGAGTACTAAAACCTCTTTCTCAGCTTCTATATCCCAAATTCTTTGTGAAGCAATTTTTCAGCTTCTTCTCTAGATGTACAAGAGCACAACTGCTAACAGAATAGTTATGAGTACATGAAATGGATACATATAAGAAAAATAAAAAGAAATAGTAGGACAGTGACGTAGGCACATTGGTGCGCTTATGCACGCCCCTACAGACCTCTTAGGAAAGGGTGAGGCAATCTGACAGTTGTACAATCCAATAAGTCTTTAATTGAAATTTTGTCTGTTTTGGGACTATATGTCTGTTTCATCACTTTAATTTTAACCCAATAATTATATACCCTGAATTTATACAAAGCAGAAATTGTGTAAATTAACAATTATCTATGAGGGCAGGAGCTGAACTCCTTTTATCCATCCCAAAGATACTCTTCTTGGTCTGAATATTTTTATACATAGACAGGACTATTGCCAACTTGATTCCAATTGGATAAGGCAGATATTATTGATATGTGAAAATGAACATGCTAATGGAGGACCTCAAAACCTGGATAGTTTTTCAATAGTAGAATATTCAGTAGAATATCCTCTAGGGACCTTATGGCTCTTCAGGCCTTTAATGGTCAATTTGAAGATGAACATAATAGACTAAAACATCGTTTGATATGTTCCCTAATATTCTGAAAAGCTGCTCTTGAATTCTATGAAGATATTGGATCTGTTGTTCATCCCCACCACCCCACTCACCTTACCAGATAGAGAAAAACACACAAACCTGTGGGACTTTGTAGGTGCCTACAAACATTGACATCTGGATGGAGATGTCCCTGGCAGCTGCATCAATCAGAGCCAGGAGGTTCTCCTTCCTCCCACAGCCATAGTTGGGGACATTGGATTCTCCAGTGGAAAGAATGTCCAGCAAGGCATCTGAAGTGCGTAAAGTGCTTCCATAGTTGTCATGGATGTTGTAACCAAGTGTGAGATTGTGCAGGAGCTGGGAATTCTTGCTGACCATTTGAATAGCAAAAATTGATTTTAGGGTATTTGTTAGAGCAGAACTCTTCCTATTGAAAAACAAATTCATGTTATTATATTCAATAGCAACAACAAATGTTTTTAAAATATATAATCCTTCACAAACCTACTAAGCCTTAGGCCAACATTGATCCAAATCGAATGATCAATTATGCAAATGAGAGAGGCAACTACAATTGTTTCAGTCACTACTTAAACAAAGGTCATTATTCAAGTGATGAACTCAGGAATGAACTGAGAAAGGAAAATCATCTGGATTTCATTCAGGTTTTTTAAAAACTCCATCTTTGGATTTTACTCTCTTCCACAAAGTAAGGCAAAAAAGGGAAGCCATGGAAATCAAAATCATTCAGGAAATTAGACAGGTGCTGAGGTACAAAAATAAGTGACATAAGAAGAAAAGAAGGAGAGTGTTAGAATTGCACATGGAGGGAGTGCAACTCCATTACCCTGCATGACTTACGAAGAAGAAGGTATAGGAGGGCTGTTGAAAGGCCACATTATAGGCGACACATATGTTTCAGTTGTGACCACACCAATGAGATGGTCTCCAGGCCTGTAAAAGCTCCATGGATTGTACCCATCCTGGTGCTCCAAACTCAATGGGCATTTCCTTCTCAGCTTCCCACAGACTGATGGGGACACCAGCAGCAGCAGAAGCAGAAGCAGCAGGTCCATCATTCATGGCATTAATCAATCCACTTCCTGTTTCTAACACAAACAACAGGAAAGGTTGGAAAAATTCAAAGACTCTGAGAAGTGCCAGTGGCTTTCCTGATCTAAACAGAGAACCACTCAGTTTCATCTGCAAAGGAGAGAAAGGTGCAATCAAAAGCAGAGCCTGTACCTGTCCCAAAACTTGGTCCCAGAGAGCTTCACCAAGGAATTTATCCTTTTCTGATAGAAAATCCTTTGCATGTGGCTTCAATCTGATGTCTACATTGAAGTCTAAAACTGGAGATATAGCATCACAGATCTCAAAGGCCCAGATGGTCATAATTACAGTGAGAAGCAACTTCTCCTCTTGGGATCCTGAACTTTTTCCGGGCTCCATCTGCAGAGGAGAGACTGGAATAAACCATGTTAGTAAAAATTACAGATATACCCCTGGGGTCACTGTTTTGTTGTGGTTGTGGTCCTTCCTCCCAGTCAGGGCAAGTCCAGAAAGTGATGCTGGGGAAGAGAATTCAGCACCCAGGGAATTGACTTCTGCTGTCCTTCAACATGGCCTCTTGTCTCCAGAGATTGCTGGGGAAGGTCACCCAGAGCTATGGTGCCACTTCTAAGTTAATGCCATTTAACTGTAGTGTTGCCTGTCTTCTAATGACAATCGGCACCCTTGAACTCTGCCCAAGGTTAAGAGTAGACCCTGTTTGGAATTCTGTTTTATGTCATAATCCCATATATTGATCTTAATTGCAGCCGGTTTTAAAATTGCTTGTACATGAAATGAAATTTCATTTCCCATCTTTTCTAGCAATATTAATTTTGAGATTAAAGCTCATTAAGAAGCAGGAACGTGACAACTTGTGGACTAGATCGTTGGGTAAATAGGGAGAAAGATATAGAATGGATGGAAATTTTTATTTTTATTTTCTTGTCATTCCTGTGTTATCTTACCATGTTCCTATAATACACCAAGATTCCTTATATTGTGATGTTTCTTAATTTTTTAAATAAAGAATGGACTGTAAAGTCTGCAGCTGAGATCTATCAATCCATATCTGTCTGTCTGTCTGTCTGTCTGTCTGTCTGTGTCCGTCCATCCATCCATCCATCCATCCATCCATCCATCCATCCATCCATTAAATTTACTGGCCACCCATCTTATCACAGGGAAACCCTACAAAGATGGCGGTGATGCCCACAGTGTGGTGGATGGTGCAACCTGATTTCTAGCGACAGGATTTCTGGAGATCTGGTGGCTCTTCCTCTGTTGTGGGGATCTTCTATTTGGGGGGGGGGGAGGGGTCGCTCTGACCTTCCCAATTTCTGGGGCTGAGACTTTCTATCCCAAAAAAGGTGCTGTTGGAACTCCTTTGTTCCTGGTTTATTGGCATCCGTTGTTCAGGGAGGATGTTTCTTCACTGGGGGAGACATTAATATGGACTTCTTGGCCCAGAAGGGGAACCGGGGGGCTGAGTGGGAGGGGGAACTGAAGGGACAGGCAGGCCCACCCTGGCAGGGAGGAGCAGAGGAAGGCCCGTATCCCAGGTCCACCGCTTGGAAGTTCTCCCCCTGAACCTCCCTCAGATTCTGCTCTCAGGGCCTGCAGACCAGATCCTGGGTGGCTCCGGGTTCAAGCTGTGGCTTTTCAGGGCCAGGTTGATGTGCAATGAGACCCTCTTATCCTCCAGGAGGTTCACCGCCGTGTCTGACTGAAGCCGGGTGAGGCCCAGAGTGGAGGAAGCCCCTCCTGGGTCAGGAATGAGCCCACCACAACTTCTGGGTTTGTCCCAGGGAGACCCCAGAGGAGGGGAGGAGGAGGGGAGCTGTGGTCATCCAGGGCTTCTCACAGGCCCTGAGGAGGCTCCATGTGGACCTCTGGTTTCTCTCAGGGGGGCTTCAAGGTCCCCGGCCTGGTCAAGCGTGTTGTGTGAACGGGGTCCTCACCAGAAGAAAAGGGTACCCAACACAGCGAGTCCTTGACTTATGACCACAAATCAGCCCAACATTTCTGTCGTTAAGGGAGACATCTGCCAAGTGAGTTTTGCCCCTTTTTATGACCTTTCCTGCCACAGTCATTAAGTGAATCATTGCGTTTAATAAGTTAAGAACCCGGTTGTTAAGTGAATCTGACTTTGCTTGTCAGAAGGTTGCAAAATGGGACCACGTGACTTGGGACACAGCCATGACGGTCATAAACATGAAATTTTGGCCAAGCACCTGAATTCTGATCTCTGCATTTGATGCTGCAAAGGTCATTAACTGTGAAAAATGGTCCTATTTCTCAATGCAGTTGTAACTTGAATGGGTCACTAAATGAATAAGTCGAGGCCTGCTTGTGTATCTCCACTTGTTCAGATTCACTTCCAGGAATTCATCTCCTTCCGAGTCTCCATCATCCACTGACTTCTTGGCCAACAGGTTCAACCTCAGGAAACAAACCATGGTTAAGAGGTGCATGTGTGAATGTGGCCCCTGGGGAAGAGACCGGGTTCGGAGGGTCGTATGGATGCTAGTGGTGTCGGTTGGGTGAGTGGGGCTTCAATCCGGGGGGGGGAGGGCTGAGTTCCAGTCCTGCCTGGGGCGCCAAGCCAGCTAGGAGGCTCTGGGCCAGCCGCTCTCTCGGAGCCCCGGGAAAGAGGCAATGGCAACCGCTTCTGAGCAGCCTGGCCAAGATCTCTGGGCCGGCTTCCCCTGGGGGTTTCCGGACCACCTTCCCACCCATCTGGCCGAGGCTGAGGGGCCTCTCTGGGCCTGGCTTCCTCCTTGCCGGTCAAGCGGCCTCCAATGGGCTGGATTCGGAGAGGGTTTGGCAGGGGGCTTTGCTGTGAGGAGGGGGCATGGAGGGGTCCTGCAGGGCCGGGGGGGAGGGTCTGCAGGGGGTCTGCCCCCTCCCTAGTGAGGGCAGGGGGGGCTGGGGGAGAGGGAGGCAGGGGGAGCCCCCCCAATCTGGTCTGGGAAGCTGAGGTGCTGTCAGAAAGCCCGCCTCTGAGGGAGGGGCCCTCCTTGGGATTGGCTGAAAGGGACGTTATGATCGTCGTCACGCTATGCCACCATCTGGTTTATGTGTTTTGGCCTGGCACCTATTGCCAACATTGCAGTTCTCTTCCATCAACCTGGGTTAAGGGCGTTGTGTGGACTCACCTAGTGGGGAGGGTCAACTCAGCCTGTCTGCACACAGGATGGGGAGCTTTTCCTAGGATCCGTTTCTGGCTCCTTGGGGGTTTTCAGCAGCTGCAACACTTGGAGTAAACTACGGCTGAGCGAACGGGGGTTGGCGGAATGTGTGAACCGGATCAGAGTTTGGCATTCAGGGAAAAAAGTTGGGACAATGGGAATGGGACAGAGAGGCAGCTTTAGGGGTGGAGGGGGGGGGTCAGTGATCCCCCCCAATGTCTGGACAAACCTGGATAGAGATTTGGGTGTTCAGAGGATCAACTGGTGACTTTGATGCTCTTTCTCCTGCTTGGAGCCACAGACATGGTTCTGGATGCTGGTTTCCAGTATTCCCAGTGAGGCCAGGCCTGAAGATACTGGGGCTGCTGCTCCCCAGGGCAGAAAGGCTGGGGGCAATCCCAAGACCGAGAAAAAGGGAGAACGTGGCTGTGACCCTCTCTGGGTCGGCTCTCTCTCTCTCTCTCTCTCTCCCTCCTGCCAGGCGTTGGGAGGAAGGAGGGAGGGGCTGCTTCCCAGGGGTTTTTCCCAGGTCCTCCGGGTGGATCTCTGTCCTGCCCGGATCGAGTGGGTACCCATGCGGGCCTCCCAAAGGCCTGGACTCCAGCCCCCATCGTCCTCAGCCCCAGCCGTGCCCTGAGCAGAGGCCCCAAAGGGAGGCCCAGCGGAGGCTCTTCCGTCCCCCAGGGAGGAGCCAGGGGGCTCAGGGGTCCCAGCCAGAGAGCAGCGGCAGGAGGAGGAGGAGGAGGAGGAGGAGGTTTGCGGCCGGAGAGCCTCACTCAGGATCCGGGGAGCTTGGGCGACTCTGCCTGAGCCTGAAGGGCCAGGAAGGGGCCAGATTCGCAGTGCGTCCCAGGCTTGGCTCCAGGGCGGCCTCAGAACCAGCTGGGATGGCTCCCAAACCAGGATCCGGGTCTTTAGGGGATATTGAGGGTCAGTCCAATTCACGGTGGCATGTTTCACTTCTGATGGCCATAAGAAACCACGTTTTCTGCATTCTGCAAGCCGGCCAATGACTGAGGGTCTCTTCAGGGGTCTCTGTTGTTTCTCAAAATGGAGGCAACGCGTGGAGAGAGGTTGGTCTGCATGAGTGTTTTTCAAACTTGAAGAGGAATGGACTTCAACCCCCAGAGTTCCCCACCCAATAATGCATGGACTTCCTCATGCTGGGCAGGGAATTCTGGGAATTAAAGTCCCTTCATCTTCAAGTTCCAAGTTTGGAAAATGCATGTCTACCTTTTTCCCTGAGGTGAGGAGTTAAAGCCCTGCACCAAGACTTGGCTAACTCACAGGTTGCTGAATATGTTTTCTTTCTTTCTCTGTGTCTCCCTCCCTCCCTCTCCCACTCTCCCTCCCAGGTAACCCCAGATCCCCCTCTGAAGACCCGGCCCTGCATGGCTTCTTCCTGACAGGAGCCTCTCCTGGAAAGACACGGAGCCCAAGTGAGGCTGGAGAAACCCCGGGCTGCGTCCCCCCAGCATTCAACCAGGGACTCATAAACCAGGTTAGTCTCTTCCCAGAAATGGGGGCCTCCCTCAAATCCCTTCCTCTTTCCTAGCCCTCTCTATGGATCTGGGCTTTGCTTTCCCTGAGTGCCCCATGTATGAAAAAAAAGTGGCAGTGGAACATGGGACTTGGGCTTCCCTCTTCCCAGGACTTGCCTGGCCTCTACATCGGAAAAAGAGGCAGGGGAACTATTTGGATTTTGGCACTAAATAGGCATAATTAAACGCTGAAGTTGAACGTGTTAAAAAGAAAGAATAGCTAATAACTGGAATTAATGAAATTAATGAAAGTTTAAAAAGGGAAAAAGGGAAAAGAAAGGGTGGAACGTGGAAACAGAACTGAGCCCGCCACTTAATGGCAAAGGGAAAATTTCAGTGACTCTTTGAAAAGTGCTTGGTCTTTTTAAAATTGGAATTTGAAAGGAAACAAAAGGAATTCCATTATAATAAAATAAAAACCCTGAAAAGTGAAATACTAGAATATTACAAGGGGAAAAAGATACATGAAGAAATTGCCCTGGGATTATTTGGTGAAAAAGTTGGAAAAGAAATCAACAGAAGGAAGCTGGAAACAAAGATTTATGGACACTGACTGTTGAAATTTAATATAAGGGACGCTGGTTGCAATAAACTACTAGACAATTGGATTGGACATAAATATTAAAGAAAGGAAAATAAAAGAAGTAGTGTACAAAATGGGAGAAATGTGTGTGGAAATAAAATTGGAACAACAAAATAGGAAGGAAATGATGAAAGAAAGCTTGGAAATGTACAGCATTATACTACAAAAATTAGAAATGGTAATGCAGATTAAAGAAGAACAAAGAGAAACAGAGGGGAGGAGTGAAATAAAGAGGAAACCAGCCCTAAAGAACAAGTGGAACAACATTAAAACAAGAAAAAAAGAATTAAAGTTAAAAATGTGAGGTTTGATGAGATAATTAAAGGGGGAATTGTTTGGAAAATTAAACAAAGGAAAAGGAAACAGCAGAAGAGGGAATTACAGAGGAGAAATCAAGAGAGGGAGGGGGATAAAATAAATAATTGGAATAAGAAATGGAGAGAAATTATAAAGGAAAAAAGGGGAATTAAGAGAAAGGACCAGAAAATGATGGGAAGTAGAAAGCAAACAACAATGAAAAAAATTATATAGTCAGGAGAATGAGAGACAATGGGTAGAAGAAGAACAGGAAGGGGGATTCTGCAAGGTAACGTGTCGTGATATATAAGAACATAGATTTAAAAATGGAAAAGAATGGAACTGATTTTTTTTTTTAAGGATTATTGTTAAACCAGACATAGATTTAAATGAAATAGATATGGAAATGGAATTTACTGTAAGAATATTAATTTATATTTAATAAAGTAGTGAATAAAGTTAAAATGAGATGAGAATTGTAATGGAAAGACTATTATCAGTTTCTAAAATTAATTGAATAAATATTTTTGAAATAGATGATTTTAGAATGTAATTGAGAAAAAAATACCATGCGGAATCTGACACACACATACATAAATACATGTGTGATATATAGTAGTTAGATTGTTATTAATGTAGAATGTGATAATTAAAAAATGACTATACTATGGTAAAACTTTATAATGATTTAAAGGGATTAAATTGGGGGAGTGTATAAGGCAAAAGGGTGGCAAGCTCGAATTGACAATTAAAGGGGACATCTGGATTATTAGAATTAGGATGGAACCTATTGAACAATGAATGGAATAATAGTATGTGATGAAATTGCAAATGTGACAGATAAAAGTAAATATATGTACTGAATATAGAAATGAAATAAGAACCTTAGATAATACTGTAAAACAAGATATGAGAATATTTAAAGAAAAATGAAATAAGTTATGATATGAATTGGAATTGGATAAGTGTAATGAATATAAGAATATTTGAGAATATTTAAAGGAAAATGGAATAAGTAATAATACGATATGAAATTGAACACGAAAGATGAATATGTAACTATGGTCATTTTGTATTGAAATGTAAAAACCTGGAACCACGCTGTTCACTAAGAGATGTTTTTTTAAAATATAAAAATAAAAAAATTATTAAAACAAAAGAAAGGGAGGCAGGGGAACATGGGATATGGGTTTCTGCATCCCCAGGTCTCAAAGAAGGAGGTTGAAAGAGGATTTTGCATGTCTGTTTTCCGTCTGCAACACGAAGCTCCTGAGCTCCCCTTCCCTCCCTCCCTTCCCCACATGGGGTGAGAGGCTGCCTTGATTTCTCCATCTCTTTTCACTTGGTTGTCTCTGACTTCTCCCTCTCTGTGCATGTGTTTGTTTTTGGGTGTGATTTCTTTCAACTATGCAAAGTTCTGATAACTAGTTTTTCATTAAAGTTCATTTTATTCTTGGAATCTGGCCACACTATTACATCAACCCCTTTGTGAAGGTGTCACTGAGCATCTGTTTTCAAAATAAAGAAAATGTTGCTTCCATTTCACACCTGTGACATGCTCAGACATTAACTGTCTCCCGGGATTGTCTCTTTAACCACGATGCCAACAAATGTCACACTTCTTTTTGTCTTCATCCACAGGTGCCGTGTATTCCCTCTGGGGCCAATTTCAAGACTGAAGCTCCCAAACCTCTCATTCCAGATGACGGATTTAATTCATCTCTGCCCTGTCATTATGAACCACATGGGATTATTTCCTTCATTTCCTGCAGAGAAAGGCCCAACAAACTCTGAGTGCAAGAACCAGCTGACTTATCCAGGGATCCCTCCTGAGAGGAGAATTATGATCAAAGTTTCGCTCTGCTCTGTGAATCCTCCCGGGAGACTCTGGGCAGAGACAGGGAGTCTGTGGCAGCTTCTCTCTTCTCCCCTGACCCGGAGGCCCGATGGAAACTTTAACTGCTGGAGAACTTGGCTTCAGGCAAAAAGTTTCATTGAACAATTTGAGAACTTTGAACTTCTCTCCTCCTTAAAGATCAGGGCTGCCTGGATCCCTTCCCAGCAAAGTTTGCTCCCCTGGGGAAAAGAAGGGCTGGGGGCAAATGGAGGCCCCAAGAAGCCCCTTTTCCATCTCTGTGTCCTTACAATTCAAGGGCTGAAAGTTTCTCCTCCCCCCACAAGTCCCCTCTTTATGCCCAGGAGGGTTGGGGGTCCTGGCTGTGGTTGGGCAACTCCTTTCCCCCTCTTCCCATTGGGGCAATGGCTGGGCAAACCACCTTTGGGGTCCCTGCAGAGGCAGAAGAGGGAGGCCGCTGGGCAGCCCAGCTAGGTTGGTTAGCATTAAAGTTGGACTGCTCAATTTGTGGTCTGTGTGTGTGTGTGTATATGAATGCTTCATTGGCCAAGTGTGACTGGACACACAAGGAATCTGTCTTGGTGCAAATGCTCTCAGTGTCCATAAAAGAAAAGATACTTTCGTCAAGAAGCATCAGATACAACACTTAATGATATAGTCAAAGGGTACACAAAGCAATCAAATCATACTAGGAAATAGTCAGTAAAGATCATAAGGATACAAGCAACAAGGTGACAGTCATACAGTCACAAGTGTGTGTGTGTGTGAGAGAGAGAGAAGTCCAACCGCCAATAGACATTCGACACATCCTATAGAGCAGTGGTTCCCAAACTTTTTCGGTCCACTGCCCCCTTGGTGCTACAAACTCATCCTCAGTGCCCCCCCACCCAGGGGTGGAATTCAAATTTCTGTGGGTGTGGCCTAATTTGAGGGTGTGGTTTGCTGGTCACATGACTGGGTGGGCATGGCTTGCTGGTCATGTGACTGGGTGGGCATGGCCAGGTGACTGGCAAACCAAATACAAGTGGTCCTCACTTAATGACCGGTTGTTTAGCAAGTGTTCTAATTTATGACTGGCCTCCCCAGAGCTACTTGACCAGTTTTTGGAGTTTTGACAGCTTTAGATCAGGGGTGTAAATCCCACCCCTGCCTGTGTTGGATCAGATCTCTCTCTCTCTCTCTCTCCCAACGCCAGAAAGCCACCATCAGTCAAAATTCATATAGTGGCCCATGGGATTTAAAATTATGAGTTTCGTGGTCCCTGAGGTCCAAAAGTTTGGTGACCCCTGATCCAAAGGGATGAGCCTGAGAGAGGAAAAGAGAGAGAGAGAAAGAAAGAGAGGAAGAAAATAAAGAGAAAAGGGAAAGAAAGAAAAAGGGACAAAGAAAGAGGGGGGATGGAAGGAAGGGACAGAAAGAAAAAGAAATAAAGAAGGATGGAGGGAGGGAGGAGAAAGATAATGGAGATATCTACTCTAGTCCAATCTCCAGCAGGGTTAGAAGGAAGTGTGTGTGTGTGTGTGTGTGTGTGTGTGTGTGTGTGTGTGTGTGTGTTCTCCTTGTAATTTACCAGTACATTTTGGTTTTGCCTTCTTCAGAATTGGCACTGTAATACATTGGGGAAAAGGAATTTTTAGGGCAGAGATCTGGTCCAAAGGATCCTGTTTAAAGCCTCAGCAAAATGTGAGAGTTTCCTGATAGTCTTGACCCTGTTTCGTCCACCAAAACTTTAACAGAAGGCAAAGAGGTTTCAATGTGGAAAAGGGCCTCAGTCTAAACTAGGCCTCATTTCCATCTGATGCATCAGGTCTCTCTCTCTCTCTCTCCCTCCCTCCTTCCCTCCCTCCCTCTCAGACTGGCTTTGCTCTACTTTCCCGATGTGCCTGCGGGGCCGGCGCTTCGAACATGGATGGATGGATGGATGGAGAGAGAGAGAGACAGACAGACAGACAGACAGACAGAGAGGTAGGCAGGTAGGCAGGCAGGCAAACAGACAGACCTTGGATGGATGGATGGATGGATGGATGGACGGATGGACAGACAGACAGAATGCGACAGCGGTGGCACTTTGGGAAAGCGGTGGCAGCGGCTTTTTCCAACGTGCTTCCGCATTTGAGGCACCGGTTCTGGAGCATTACTACAGTCAATGGGTGAACCTGCAGGGCCGGACGGTGCCTCGAACGCCCCCCTGCCGCCTCTTAGCGTCCCCAAGGGAGAGGGGAGCTAAGAGGGGGCGGGGGTCGTTCGAGGTGCTGGCCAGCCCTGCAGTTTCACCCATTGACTAGCACCGCTTCGGAGCCGGCGCCTCCAACGTGGAAGCGGTGGCACGTTCCATGCCCCCACGGCCGCGTTGGATGCGCCGCACCCTGCCGCCTCTTATCACCCTTCTGCTGGCCCCCTTGGGGATGCTAAGAGATGGCAGGGGGGCGTTCATGGCGCCGGCCCTGCAGGCTCACCCATTGACTGTAGCACCGCTCCGGAGCCAGCGCCTCAATGGGTGAACCTGCAGGGCCAGCTGGTGCCTCAAACACCCCCCCCTGCCGCCTCTTAGTGCCCCCTGCCAGCCCCCTTGCCTCTTAGCGCCCCCTAACGCATCCCACCGCCCTCCAGGGGACGGTACCGCCCACTTTGGGAACCACTGCTATAGAGTCCATGCAGACAGTATATATTCTATACACCCCAGGATTTCTCCCCTCCCCGCAGGGTGGAATCTTGCCAGGCGTGGGAAAATCCGCCACTCCTTTCCCACGGGGAGGGGCGCCCTCCCTCCTCTCGCTCTGCCCAAGGGGGGAACCCCGAAAGGCCCTTTGGTTCCCCCCCCAGCAGCCTCTAGGACCCCCCCCCAAAAAAGACCCCGGCGCTGCCTGCGCCCAAAGTCCCACCATCGCTCCAGGGTCCCCACCCGAGCAGTTCAAGGTGGGGAAAGGGGAGGAGCCCAATCCTGGCCCCGCCTCCCCGCAGGGGGGGTGCAGAGCAGAGCCGATTCCCATCGCGCGACCCCCGCGCAGAGCCCCGGGAAGCCTCACAGCATCGGGCGCAGAAAGCCTGGAGGAACCGCTGGAGGAGGAAGGGCGCATGCGCGAGCGACCCTTGCCCGTAGCTGCTGGAACGGGAGACAATTCCATCCGTTTTCTAAGGAAGGCCGGAAGCAGGCATTCCTTTCCGCTCTAGGACACAACACTCTGGCCTTAACCCTTGCACTGCCCCTCGCTGTCGCTGGCGGAGATGACACAAACTACCTAACGCATGAACCACTTAAAAATATCAGCTGGTCTCACTCACCTCACAAGATATCCTAAGGAAATCATCCAGATTTAAGGAAAGGTCACATGCCCCCAGAAAGGAGTAAAAAAAAATCAGTGCCAAGCTTGCATCCAGCCTCTTGAAAGTATACCCCAAAAGGACAGTGCCAGATAGTACTAAAGCAGTGAGGAAGACTCCCTCCCCAGATAGAAGAAGAAACCATGAGGCAAGAAAAAATTCAAACACAATACAAATAATTAAATCACAACAGTAGCTGTTGCTTGTTAAAGCTGAGTAGGGAAAATTATCCCATCAATAAACACTGGATTAAATGTCACCAAGCACAGAATTAACCTTCACCAAAAACCAGCTTTAGACCAAAACTCAGAAAGGGTATGTTAACTCACATTTGAATGTTAATCTTTCTAGGCAAAAAACCTTGCTGAATGTCACTCATTTTGGTTCCCTGTCACTAAAAGCTTTGCTTCATTATTCAATTATTTTTTTCAAAGTGCTGATTGTCCAGGGAAGTATTTCCTCCCAACAGCAATGTAAAAATCTTAAAACAACCCTTCCCCTTTCAGAAAGCCAAGCCCCAAAAGCTCTGGAGACAGGAAGTCTAGGCTGTCTGCCAAGAGTATAATAAGGGTGGAAAAAAACAAAAGGAGATTGCTTCTACCTACCAGTTTTCCGAACTGCTTAGAAAGTTAACAAGGGGTTCCATAGAATTGGATAGAACCAGTAGAATCCCACCCCTGCCCTGAGACTCTCTTGAAGGTGAGCCTCCTCCTCTTGGGGAAGGAGGAGATTGAGGTCCACCTGAAGGGGCATGCTGAGGAATTTGCAGATTTTCTGGAAGACAAAATCACTCAACTTCATTCCCAGTTGGATGCCGGCCTAGTTGCTTGTCTGATAGAAGCCCCTGATGCAGGTTCTTGCCCTGTTATTTGGGAACAGTTTGACCTTATTACTCCTGAGGAAGTGAACAGGATCCTATGGAGTATGTGCACAAGCACCTGTGCTTTATACCCATGTCCCTCCTGGCTTGTGAAAGCTTCCCAGGAGGTGAGAGGCAGGTGGACTCTGGTGGTTATTAATGCTTCCCTATAGGAGGAGGCATTAATAAAGTGCCCAAACACTTTAAGGAGACTGTAGTTCACCCTCTTCTTAAAAAGCAATCGCTGGACTCCACCCGGCTAGATAATTTCCAACCTATCTCCAATCTTTCCTTTTTGGGGAACGTTGTTGAGAAGGTGGTTGTGTGGCAGCTCCAGAGGTTTCTGGATGAAAAAGATTATCTTGACCCCTAGCAGTAATGATTCAGGCCTGGGTTTGGGACAGAAACAGCATTGGTTGTACTTTTGGATGATCTCTGATGGGAGCAGGGTGGGGATAGTGCATCCATCCTTGCTCTACTTGACTTCTTGGAGGCTTTTGATACCATCAGCCATGGGATTCTCCTGGGGTGACTTTGGTGGATGGCAGTGGGAGGCCTTGTGCTATCCTGGTTCACTTCCTTCCTCTGTGGCTGCTCTCAGTCAGTGTTAATAGGAGGGGAGAGATCCATCCCTCACCCACTGCTTTACAGGGTTTCACAGGTCTCGGTACTCTTTCCACTTTTGTTCAACATTTATGTGAAGCCACTGGGTGAGATCATCCATCACCCTGGACTGAGGTATCACCAATATTCTGATGATACTCAGCTGTATGTACTGGCCCGTGGTGAGTTAAGTGTTGCTGTGTCCTTGCTGTGTCCTCCCTTTCACAGTGTCTGGAGGCTGTTAGGGACTGCATGGGGAACAATGGGTTGAAACTAAACCCTTGCAAGACCGAGTGGCTTTGGGTTTGGGGTTTGTTGACTCAGGGAGAATCGCCAGATTTGGTCTTGGGTTGGTGGCCCAACCCCAAACAGAAACTGTTTGTAATCTAGGGGTTTTCCTGGACTCACAACTTCTGCTCGAAAAGCAGGTGGCAGTCATGGGCAAGAGGGCCTTTATGGAACTGCAGGTTATGCACCAGTTATGCCCTTTCCTGGATCAACAGTCCCTACTCACAGTCACTCATGCCCTAGTCACTTCCTGTCTTGACTATTGCAACTTACTCTACATGGGGCTGCCCTTGAAGAGCATCTGGAAGCTCCAGTTGGTGCAAAATGCAGCGGCCCACATGGTTTGGTGTGTACATGTACCACCACTCCTGCGGGAACTGCATTGGTTGACAAATTGCTTCCTTTTGCAATTCAAGGTGCTGGTTGTCAACTTTAAAGCCCTTCATGGCTTGGGACCAGGTTATCTGAGGGACCATGTCTTGCCAGTCACATCTACCCACCCATCAGAGCAGGAAGGTAGGGAATGTTGTGGGTCCCATCCCCGAGGGAGATACACCTGGTGGGACATAGAAGAAGGACCTTCTCCATGCTGGCTCCCTCTCCTAGAACATCATTCCCCCAGAGATTAGAATGGCCCTGACTCTCTTCCAAAAGGCAAAGAAGATTTGGTTCTGCCAGCAGGACTGGGGAACCCAGAGCAGGATGGAGACCATTAAATGGCTTGTGTGATCTACTGTCGTCAGGGTGGGGGGTGGGAGTTGCGGAGTGATTTTGTTATATTGTACTATATTAATTTAATTGATTTTTTGTTAGTTTTTATTCCTTTAAATGTGGTTTTATATTCTGTAAGCCATCTTGAGTTGCCATGGGCAAATCGGTGGCAATATAAATTCAATAAATAAATAAATATCTTCCACTGTTGGAAACTGTAAGTGTTACAGTAGATTTTACTTGCCTTAGTTTTTATAAATTTATAGTTTATCAGTTTTTCAAAACAGACAGTCCTTCGATATAGGAAAAACTGTGTCACCCTTAGAAGCCATATTTTATTTGGAAGCTTCAAGGCTGCCACATTTAGTGCCTGGGAATTTGGGAGGGGGATTTCAAAGAGCAGTAGAAGATTAGACTCAACAACATTCTTTCTTAGAAAGTCAAGGTCATATTACACTGCACCTGGAGAGGAGTGTCTGGAGGAATGTCTCCAGTTGGGACAATGTTTGATTGGGCCATGTGATGGACTGGTTGGTGCAGGGGATGGATCTTTAAATTTCTATTGGGAAGGGAAAACTCGGAACTCTCAGATTTGGGTTTTCTCTGATGTGCCAATATGACAACTCTAATAAAAATGGAACTTTGAGAAAATGTTTGTCTCAGAGTTTATTGGTTTGGAGTTTGTTAGTTGGAATGCTGACAAACTTTCTATTCCAGATAATTTATACTATGCAGAGAATTCTTGGACTAGGTGAATTTAATTCCACATGATTGATTTCAGTTCAGTACTTTTGTGAATGGAAAGTACATGTCAGAATTGGATTGATCAATCCCAGCAAGGAATGCTATATGAATGTACAAATGTAATATTACCACTCCGGTCTCTGAACATAAACCAATCTTTGCATATAATCAAACCAATATTATTTATTTGCTTATTTATTCAATTTAGGTGCTATGCAATTCCAAATTATCTTCTAGGCATTTCATGGTACAAGACAACCTTGAAACAAACCAATAAAAAGATTGATTCCTTTTGAATACTATTTCTTTTGTTAGACTACAAGCTACAGTCTTACATTCACTTATCTCATAGGAATACCTAGGTAATTTTGAATATATGTTTTTTGAGATGTAGCTTCAAAATAATTGACCCTTTGTAACTTCTGTTCAATTGATTACTATGGACATGAAGTGTAGAAAAAAACATAGGATTTATTATTCTTTGTTTATTTCTTTGTCTCTGTCCCTTGCCTTCTAAAGAGAAAATACCTTCCTTTTTTATCCAGTCGGGATACAAGACAGACAAGTTAGACACACAGTTTTCTATCACAATAGGCAATTGCCTAAATCAATTCTTTTTGCTGTTTTGTACCTGAGATCTATCTTTAGATAGTTTTTAATGGACAGTTTCTACTTATGTACAGATGAAATGCGAAAAATTAGAATATCGTGCAAAAGTTCATTTATTTCAGTAATACAACTTAAAAGGTAAAACTAATATATGAGATACTTATTACATGCAAAGCAAGATAGTTCAAACCATGAAGTGTCATAATTGAGATGATTATGGCTCACAGCTCATGAAAACCCCAAATCAACAATCTCAGAAAATTAGAATATTGTGAAAAGGTTAAATATTCTAGACTCAAAGTGTCCCACTCTAATCAGCTAATGAAGCCATAACATCTGCAAAGGGTTCCTGAGCCTTTAAATGGTCTCTCAGTCTGGTTCAGTAGGAAGCACAATCATGGGAAAGACTGCTGACCTGACAGTTGTGTAGAAAACCATCACTGACATCCTCCATAAGGAAGGAAAGCCTCAAAAGGTAATTGCAAAAG
Organism: Notechis scutatus; assembly: GCF_049901735.1. Classification (NCBI taxonomy): domain Eukaryota; kingdom Metazoa; phylum Chordata; class Lepidosauria; order Squamata; family Elapidae; genus Notechis; species Notechis scutatus. The sequence goes on from NW_028263163.1 coordinate 153,844, forward strand.
AAATTGGATATTCCCAAAGTGCTCTATCAAAGCACATTAATAGAAAGTTATGTGGAAGAGAAAAGTGTGGAAGAAAATATGCACAAGCAGCAGGGATGACCGCAGCCTGGAGAGGATTGTCAGGAAAAGGCCATTCAAAAGTGTTGGGGACTTTCAGAAGGAGTGGGCTGAGGCTGGAGTCAGTGCATCAAGAGCCACCACACACAGACGGGTCCTGGACATGGGCTTCAAATGTTGTATTCCTCTTGTCAAGCCACTCCTGAACGACAAACAATATCAGAAGCATCTTACCTGGGCTCAAGAAAAACAGAACTGGTCTGTTGCTCAGTGGTCCAAAGTCCTCATTTCTGATGAGAGCAACTTTTGCATCTCATTTGGAAACCAAGGACCCAGAGTCTAGAGGAAGAATGGAGAGGCACACACTGCAAGATGCTTGAAGTCCAGTGTGAAGTTTCCACAGTCTTGTGTTGATTTGGGGAGCCATGTCATCTGCTGGTGTTGGTCCACTGTGCTTCATTAAGTCCAGGGTCAATGCAACCATCTACCAGGAGATTTTGGAGCACTTCATGCTTCCTTCAAAAGATGAGATTTATCGGGATGCTGACTTCATTTTCCAGCAGGACTTGGCACCTGTTCACACTGCCCAAAGCACCAAAACCTGGTTCAATGACCGTGGGATTACTGTGCTTGATTGGCCAGCAAACTCGCCTGACCTGAACCCCATAGAGAATCTATGGGGCATTGCCAAGAGAAAGATGAGAAACATGAGACCGAACAATGCAGAAGAGCTGAAGGCCGCTATTGAAGCATCCTGGTCTTCCATAACACCTCAGCAGTGCCACATGTTGATAGCTTCCATGACATGCTGCATTGAGGCAGTAATTGCTGCAAAAGGGGCCCAAACCAAGCACTGAGTACATATGCATGCTTATACTTTTTAGAGGTCCGATATTGTTCTATGTACAATCCTTGTTTTATTGGTTGCATGTAATATTCTAATTTTCTGAGATTGCGGATTTGGGGTTTTCATGAGCTGTAAGCCATCATCATCACAATTATGACAAATCACGGCTTGAACTATCTTGCTTTGCATGTAATGAGTCTATCTCACATATTAGTTTCACCTTTTAAGTTGCATTACTGAAATAAATGAACTTTTGCACAATATTCTAATTTTTCAAGTTTCACCTGTATGTATACTGTGCAAAATACACTGCTCAAAAAATAAAGGGAACACAAAAATAAGACATCCTAGATCTGAATGAATGAAATATTCTTATTAAATACTTTGTTCATTACATGGTTGAATGTGCTGACAACAAAATCACACAAAATATATCAATGGAAATCAAATTTAGCAACCCATGGAGGTCTGGATTTGGAGTTACACTCAAAATGAAAGTGGAAAAAAACACTACAGGCTGATCCAACTTTGATGTAATGTCCTTAAAACAAGTCAAAATGAGGCTCAGTAGTGTGTGTGGCCTCCACGTGCCTGTATGACCTCCCTACAATGCATGGGCATGCTCCTGATGAAGTGGCGGATGGTCTCCTGAGGGATTTCCTCCCACACCTGGATTAAAGCATCTCCCAACTCCTGGATAGTCTGTGGTTCAATGTGGCATTGGTGGATGGAGCGAGACATGATGTCCCAGATGTGTTCAATTGGATTCAGGTCTGGGGAACGGGCGGGCCAGTCCATAGCATCAATGCCTTCGTCTTGCAGGAACCGCTGACACACTCCAGCCACATGAGGTCTAGCATTGTTTTGCATTAGGAGGAACCCGGGGCCAACCGCACCAGCATATGGTCTCACAAGGGGTCTGAGGATCTCATCTCGGTACCTAATGGCAGTCAGGCTACCTCTGGCGAGCACATGGAGGTCTGTGCGGCTCCCTAAAGAAATGCCACTCCACACTATTACTGACCCACTGCCAAACTGGTCATGCTGGAGGATGTTGCAGGCAGCAGAATGTTCTCCATGACGTCTCCAGACCCTGTCACATCTGTCACATGTGCTCAATGTGAACCTGCTTTCATCTATGAAGAGCACAGGGCGCCAGTGTCGAATTTTGGTGTTCTCTGGCAAATGCCAAACATCCTGCACGGTGTTGGGCTGTAAGCACAACCCCCACCTGTGGACATCGGGGCCTCATACCACCCTCATGGAGTCTGTTTCTGACCGTTTGAGCAGCCACATGCACATTTGTGGCCCACTGGAGGTCATTTTGCAGGGCTCTGGCAGTGCTCCTCCTGTCCCTCCTTGCATAAAGGCAGGGGTAGCGGTCCTGATGCTGGGTTGTTGCTCTCCTACGGCCTCCTCCACATCTCCTGATGTACTGGCCTGTCTCCTGGTAGCACCTCCATGCTTTGGACACTACACTGACAGAAACAGCAAACCTTCTTGCCACAGCTCACATTGATGTGCCGTCCTGGATGAGCTGCACTACCTGAGCCACTTGTGTGGGTTGTAGACTCCATCTCATGCTGCCACTAGAGTGAAAACACCACCAGCATTCCAAAGTGACCAAACCATCAGCTAGAAAGCATAGGAACTGAGAAGTGGTCTGTGGTCACCACCTGCAGAACCATTCCTTTATTGGGGATGATTGAATCTCGCCTGAAGATTAGGCAGCCGCCCAGCCGACGCGCTCCAGTCTTCGGCGCCCGACCAGCTCCGGGGAGCGGAACGGCCGCGGCGGGCTCTTGCCCCTCTCGGCCACCCGAAGCAGCCCGGCGGCGGGCGCGAATGCTCTGGACCGGGGAGTCCGGCGTCTTCCCGCCGAGTCCTCGCACCCGACAAGAGACAAAGGTTACATTGTATCCATACAAAGATGGGAAGATGGCGGCGCCCGTGATCGGCGGGGCAGGAAGACGGTGAGAGAAACGGCGGCATCAGGCGAACTTCGCCTAGATAGCCCGACGGGGCCTCTTGCTTCGCGCTCTCGGGACTTGGACTCGAATAGAACTAGTTTAGAGTAAACGTTTGGCGGATTGCTGGCCTTTCAAAACAATATCAGCCCACGTGAAAACTGAAGAAGCCTGGACTAAGAAGTAATTAGAGATAAACGGGGCGGCCCCCATTTCCCTCTTCCCTCTTTTGGTTTCCTGTGAGCTGTTCAATCTTTCCTTCACTCGGATAAAAACCCTTGGAGCATTGTGTTACAACTTCCTGTTTACAGAGTAATAGCGATCTGATATTCAAAGAGCGATAAATTCCTCTCATACAGCTACTAGTAAAACAATTAACCCGTTCCTTGCAGACTCTTAATACTACCTCATTACCTCAAAACTTACAACTTTTCTACCTCATCACCTATATCAACGATTAGATAATCAATTTCTATAAAATATTTTATTAATGGTTTAATTGATTTATTGTTTTTAATTGATTAGTGTGATTAGACTGTTTAGTGCAAATAGTGTGATTACTAACTAGTTTAAAAGATCAAAATTCACGTAATTTAATTGAATAGCAAAATCATTGATTTAGTGAATTTAAATCAACAGTGTGATTAATGATTAGTGTAATTAATTGATTAGTAATTAGAGTAATTAATTGATCAGGCTGATTGTTGCTCAGGAATATTATCTGACTTGAGAGATTACTGCAATTGATTGTTTGATGTAATATTGGCTATATAGATTACCCAAAATTGTTCCTTTAATTAATTCAATGAACGTACTATTTTTAACAACCCTACCATGCCTAAAAGAAAATCGTACGCCTATCCACAACCTAAAGAGAAGATAATCCCCACCAATGAACCACAAGACTCCTGCACATGCCTTAAATGCTACAAAAATCTAAAGGATAATGAAAACTCCATCAAATGTTCTCTGTGTAAAGAATACGCTCATCATGACTGCTTGGGATTACCTGAGCAAATGATTCAATACCTAAAATCATCCAATGAGTTTCCATATTTCTGCAAATCATGCATACCCAAACTGGATCTGTCTGAAAGAGTTGATACCTTCGAATCCATTGAAACATCCCCTACCATCGAAACCATTAAAACATCCCTCAACACCATAGTAGTATCCCTGGACGCCGTAAAAGAAAGAATATCCAACCTTGAAAAAAAAGACACAACGCAAAAACCTGAACATCCAATAGCTACAAACCACATCTCTACCCAAAAACCACAATCCAATCCAAAACCCAATCCACAAATAAACACAACCCAGACAAATATTGATATCCCAATCCTCATCAGAGAAGCCGTTGAGCGTGAACGGAAACGTCCAAATGCCATCTTATTTGGTCTAGAAGACATCAATGTCAATGATGACATCACAACTGTCCGAAACATCATCAGAGATTATCAAGCATCAACCATCTCCGCTGATGAAATACTTGACATTTCCCGCATCGACCGAGAGCTCAGAAATAGAGACGGCTCTGTGGCCCCATGCTTGTGCAGGGTCATTTGCAAAAATGAATCAAGCAAACGTAAATTCATTTATACTATAAACTCACTCGCCAAAACCAACACCAACCATAAGAACCTCCGTTGCCGCCCTGACCTAACCATACAGCAACGTGCCCGCTCCCGTGTACTCCGCATCGAACTCAAAAACCGTCTAGACAATGGAGAGAAGGACCTGTACATTGACTACCATGCTGATTGTATCAAAAGTAAGCCACGCAACCCAATACTCAGCTTTTACCCTCAACCACAACCCTACCTCAACCGATCCACCATCACACAAGACTAGGCACGCACGCCCCAACTACCTCAATTCCAACTACTGCCGGCCTTAAATGCAAACTACTCAATGCAAGAAGCCTCGTGAATAAAATACCTGAATTTCTCATCCTCCTAAATATGGCTAACTTCGACATTATATTTGTCTGTGAAACATGGCTCAATCCATCTCTCCCTGACTCCATTACCACAGCAAGAGACTATCATGTTTACCGATCAGATCGTGAAAATCGTCGAGGAGGTGGTGTTGCTATATTCTATAAAAAATCCTTACATCTAAAAAATATCCAAGTTACCCAGGAGCTTGCCCTTCCTGAAACCATCATCTGTGAACTATCCTTAAATATCACAATTCGATTCTTACTATGTTACAGAGCACCTGATTATGACATCGAACATGTAAACAAGCTAAATACATTACTAACATGGGCTGCATCCTGCCCATACCCTTTTATCCTTCTTGGTGATTTCAATCTACCTCATATTGACTGGACCCTAAATGATTGTACAACTGAAATCATACACACAACCTTCTACAATGCTATTACAAATCTGGGTCTGGAACAACTAGTAATCAACAACACTAGACTAAACAACTGCCTCGATCTCATCTTCTGCAACAGTTTGAACCTAATTTACGGAATACAAACTAAAGAACCCTTTTCCAGTAGTGACCACAATATGATTGACTTTTGTCTCAACATACATCCACACAAAAATCACCACAATGATGTAATCCCCTATTGTAACTTCAAAAAAGGCAACTATGATCTTATAGACAACGATCTCTCATCCCTTGATTGGCAATCTCTATTCACTGGATGCAATACCGTTGAAGACCATTATAACATATTTTTACTTGAAGTCAAAAGAGTCATCAAACTATATGTTCCAACAACAACTCCCAAAACAAAACAAAAAAGCAGATTACCCATATCAATAAGGAAACTTCAATCCAAAAAGAGATCACTCTGGCGGAAAAACAAATCTGGTCACGTTGCCAATTTCAAAAACCGAATACAAAAATTTATGCCACCAGATAAAGACTGAATGCACCAATTATCACATTAAACAAGAGGAAAACCTTCTAAGCACCAATTCCACCCGAGCTTTTTACAATTTTGTAAACAACAAACTAAAAGACTCAAGGTCCATCCCTCCCTTGATAGGACCTGATGGTAAAGACTGCAATGACGACACCATTAAAGCCAACATCTTTAACACATTCTTCGGCTCAGTATTTGTAAACAGCAATGGATCATGCCCAGTATTTCCTAGCCGTACCACAGATAACAACAATGATCTAATACATATCGATTTCACAGAAGACAATGTCGAAAAATCATTACGCAATCTAAAACCATCTCTATCTATTGGACCGGATGGAATATGTGCCTACTTCTTAAGAAAGCTATCCACTGCCATAGCCAAACCTCTAAGCATAATCTTTGAAAAATCTTTCAGGACCAGCTCCTTGCCTAACCTATGGTCACAAGCCACAGTCATCCCCATCTTCAAAAGGGAGACCCAAGCCTAGTTGAAAATTACAGGCCAATCTCCTTATGCTGCGTCACCTGTAAAGTCATGGAATCAATTATTAACCAATCCATCATCCTCCACTTAGAGACAAACAACCTACTCTCCAATAAACAATTTGGTTTCAGAAAAAAACTATCCTGTAATCTGCAACTCTTACACTGCAAAAACATATGGACGACACAACTCGACCATGGCAAAGCAATTGACGCAATCTACATAGACTTCTGTAAAGCCTTTGATTCAGTGGTACACGACAAACTACTCCTAAAAATAAAATCCTATGGTATCTCTGGACAACTGAATAACTGGATAGAAGCATTCCTGTCAAACAGACAACAAATGGTCAAAATCGGGAGCGTGCATAAGCGAATATCTGAATGTAAGTCCCCTTATGATATTCAGAAAAAAACTATCCTGTAATCTGCAACTCTTACACTGCAAAAACATATGGACGACACAACTCGACCAGGGCAAAGCAATAGACGCAATCTACATAGACTTCTGTAAAGCCTTTGATTCAGTGGTACACGACAAACTACTCCTAAAAATAAAATCCTATGGTATATCTGGACAACTGAATAACTGGATAGAAGCATTCCTATCAAACAGACAACAAATGGTCAAAATCGGGAGAGTCCTATCAAATCCAGTACCTGTCAATAGTGGTGTCCCTCAGGGCAGTGTTCTAGGACCAACTCTCTTCATACTCTACATAAACGACCTCTGTGATCATATTAAGAGCAATTGCGTTCTCTTCGCTGATGATGTAAAGCTGTTCAATACTACAGACAATACTGCTACCCTACAAAAAGATCTTGACTATGTATCCGAATGGTCAAACAAATGGCAACTTCAAATCTCAACAAATAAATGCTCTGTCTTACATATTGGCAAAAAAAATCAGAAAATAAAATACAAGCTGAATAGTCAAGATCTTGTTGATGACCCAAGCTCTGTAAAGGACCTTGGAATACTCACCTCTAATGATCTAAGTGCTAGAGCCCACTGCAACTACATAGCCAAAAAGGCATTAAGAATTGTTAACCTAATCCTACGAAGTTTTTTCTCTGGTAATATCACACTACTAACCAGAGCATACAAAACATTTGCTAGACCAATACTCGAATACAAATCATCAGTCTGGAACCCTCATTACGTATCTGATATTAGCACAATTGAGAAAGTCCAGAAATATTTCACAAGAAGAGTTCTCCACTCTTCTACTCGTTGTAGAATACCTTATGCCACCAGACTTGAAATTCTAAAACTAGAAAACCTTGAATTACGCCGTCTTCGGTCTGACTTAAGCATGGTATATAAAATCATACATTGCAATGTCCTACCTGTCAATGAATACTTCAGCTTCAACCATAACAACACAAGAGCACACAATAGATACAAACTCAAAGTAAACCGCACCAAACTTGATTGCAGAAAATACGACTTCAGCAATAGAGTGGTCAATGTCTGGAATACTCTACCCGACTCTATAGTCTCTTCCCCAAACCCCAAAAACTTTAACCTTAGACTGTCTACTATTGACCTCACCCCTTTCCTAAGAGGTCTGTAGGGGGCGTGCATAAGCGCACCATCATGCCTACCGTCCCTGTCCTATTGTTTCTCTTATTCTTTTATTTTTCTTATATGTACTCATTTCATGTATTCACAACTATGTATACACTTATACTTATTATCTTGTAAACAATTGGCAAATCAAATAAATAAATAAAATAAAATAAATAAACAATTGAGAAAGTCCAGAAATATTTCACAAGAAGAGTTCTCCACTCTTCTACTCGTTGTAGAATACCTTATGCCACCAGACTTGTAATTCTAGAACTAGAAAACCTTGAATTACGCCGTCTTCGGTCTGACTTAAGCATGGTATATAAAATCATACATTGCAATGTCCTACCTGTCAATGAATACTTCAGCTTCAACCATAACACAAGAGCACACAATAGATACAAACTCAAAGTAAACTGCACCAAACTTGATTGCAGGAAATACGACTTCAGCAATAGAGTGGTCAATGTCTGGAATACTCTACCCGACTCTATAGTCTCTTCCCCAAACCCCAAAAACTTTAACCTTAGACTGTCTACTATTGACCTCACCCCTTTCCTAAGAGGTTTGTAGGGGGCGTGCATAAGCGCACCATCGTGCCTACCGTCCCTGTCCTATTGTTTCTCTTATTCTTTTATTTTTCTTATATGTATCCATTTCATGTATTCACAACTATGTATACATAGTTCAGAGATCAAATGATTCTTCCAATTAAAACTTCTGAATAGGATCATGTGGTCATCTCCAGGTGATGATGAGGCTACTGTCAGTGACCTTGACATATTTTGATAAAAGTTCGCAGTTGCGCATAAAAAAGGACAGAGGTTAGTGAGACATGGAAAGTTACAACAAAGAATCCCCCCTCCCTTTCTTTACCCAGCAAAGGAATGCAAAACACCTCCTGCCTTCTTCCCTTCGAAGATTCCCCCCTCCCACTGTTTCATGACAGCCAAAAGAGAAGTAAAAAGCATAGCAACAAATGAGCCATAATTAGGAGCGGAGATATCTTGATAGGTAGGGATGGATATCTCTTGAGGCTGACAAAATAAATAAAATAAATAAAAAATTAATAAATATTTGCTTGTTATGATACAAGAGTGTTGCGTTGGTCTGGCATGAGTGAGCAAAGAGATGGGATTCCCCTGCTTCCTCCTTAAAATATTTTAAAATAAATACTTTTCTTCCTTATCTGCACGATTGGCCTTCAGTGGACATGATTGTAGATGACCAGGGAGAAAAAAGGGAAGATTTCCAGGTTTATGCAGTAATCCTCAGATGTAGCTTTGCTTTCGCTGTGACTGCTTGGCTTTAGTGAAAGCATACCTTTTACTAGAGGCAACTCGACTGCAAATGGAGATGAGTCTTTCTTTCCTGAAGGTCCAATCTGGGCCGAGCCTGATAACGGCTCACCTGCTTGGCTTCAGTGCCTTCTCTTTGGCTGCGGGTGGTTCTCTTGAGGATGTCCATGCATCTGGGAAGGGTGAGGAGATGGCTGCTGCAGCTTTTGAGCAAAAGGCCATAGGGGACAGGAGATATCGGAATAACTCAACTGGGCCCAGGAGTTCCTGGACGAAGCCGCTTGCCACTCTTTGCCTCTTCCTTCTTCTTCTGAAAACATCACCAGAAAATTCAAAAGGTGAACAGTAACAATGATTTGGGTCTTATTAACCAGAGCTGGGGAGGAGAGAGATGACTGGAGAATATTGGAGGGCCTCTTCTAGAGGAAAGGATGAAAACAAACAAACAGAAAGAAAAGTGAAAGCTTTCAGGCTTTCTACCGCCCACCTCCTCATTGTGGA